>NC_143032.1:21447500-21482500 GCF_057628025.1 Oncorhynchus mykiss
GGGGCCTTACTGAAGTCTATCTATAAGCAGTTTGTGTGGTTTGTTTCTGCCTCTGACTGACTACCCAGCAAACCAGGAACATTCCCAGGACATTAGTTAACATTCCCATTAAGTTCTCTGACCTAAATAGCTGTAGCATCTCCCTCCGAGCACATCTGGTGTTTGGGTTAGAGGTAAAGATAAGATGTGCCCTTGGCATCAGGATATCAGGAACTGCTCAGAGAAAGCAATTGTAAGCAAAGCCTCAGTAGAGTAGGGACATACTGCTCCATATGAAATGATAGTCTGGTCAGCTTACTGAGGTTAGCAAAGTTTTATTGAAGAGTATGAAAATGTATTCCTTATTTTGTGTGTGACTGGTGGATGCTGCTGGGTGTGAGTGTGGTGCGGGGAATGAACATTGAAATGCAAACCAAGTTTATGAGAACCGGAGGAAACTCCATACGAGAACTGGCGGAAAGTCCATAAGAGAACTGGAGGAAACTCCATAAGAGAACTGGAGGAAACTCCATACGAGAACTGGCGGAAAGTCCATAAGAGAACTGGAGGAAACTCCATAAGAGAACCGGAGGAAACTCCATACGAGAACTGGCGGAAAGTCCATAAGAAAACTGGAGGAAAATCCATAAGAGAACTGGAGGAAACTAAATAAGAGAACCTGAGTAAGCTCCATTAGAGACCTGAAGGAAAATCCATAAGAGAACCTGAGTAAACTCCATAAGAGAACCTGAGTAAGCTCCATTAGAGACCTGAAGGAAAATCCATAAGAGAACTGGAGGAAACTCCATAAGAGAACCTGAGTAAACTCCATTAGAGACCTGGAGGAAACTCCATAAGAGAACCTGAGTAAACTCCACTAGAGACCTGAAGGAAACTCCATTAGAGACCTGAAGGAAAATCCATAAGAGAATTGGAGGAAACTCCATAAGAGAACTGGAGGAAACTCCATTAGAGAACCGAAGGAAGCTCCATAAGACAATTGGAGGAAACTCCATATCAAGGGGATTTGATTCATTTTAGAAAGTACAATGCATCCAGAAAGTATTCAGACCCCATGACCTTTTCCACATTGTAATACGTTAGAGCCTTATTCTAAAATTTATTACGTATTTTTCTTTTCATGAATCTACACATAATGTAGGTACACACAACTCTTACTGACAGTTGTGGCTGCTTTGTGTTGTCTCTACCTCCTTGCCCTTTGTGCTGTTGTCTGTGCCCAGTAATGTTTGTACCATGTTTTGTGCTGCTGCCATGTTGTGCTGCTACCATGTTGTTGTGATGTTGTGTTGCTACCATGTTGTTGTCATGTTGTGTTGCTACCATGCTGTGTTGCTGCCATGTTGTGTTGCTACCATGTTGTTGTCATGTTGTGTTGCTACCATGTTGTTGTCATGTTGTGTTGCTACCATGCTGTGTTGCTGCCATGTTGTGTTGCTACCATGTTGTTGTCATGTTGTGTTGCTACCATGCTGTGTTGCTGCCATGTTATGTTGTTGTCTTAGGTCTCTCTTTATGTAGTGTTGTCTCCAAGCCCATGAGGTCGAATGAATTGTCCATAGAGCCACTCCTCAGTAAAAGGCACATTACAGCAATCTTCGATTTGATTTGGTTCTGTCCTTCAACTGTAATTGTATATTCATGTTAATTATTATATAATGTTTTGTGTTTAAAGTGGACCCCAGGAAGAGTAGCTTCAGCTTTGGCTGTAGCTAATGGGGCAATAATAAAATAAAATTGCAATTACTAATTAGGTTTTTATCTTACATTAGGATGATTACATCCCAAAAACATTCAAATAATGTTTTTGATAACAAAAGCTTATTTTTATCAGATGCATGTTTTTTTTTGTGTGCTCAACATCTGTTACAGCCACCACACAGAACATTCCTCCAAGATTCCTATTAGGTTTCCAGGTAATGTAATAACAAACCTGGGCAGTTTTTGTGTTATTATAACTTTTGAGGCAACCTAATGAATGTTCTGGAACATTCACACAACCAATTTTGTTTTGCTGGTTGGTCCCATTCTGTGTGGTCAAGTGTAGTGACCACATTAAGAACTTGTCCATATGGCCACATGGTGTTCTTGTCCTAACCTGGGATTGGTTACAGTCATGACACAGTGTGACCTTTTATATTTCACAATAACAGGAAAACTGTTCAACCAACCAATGAGAATCACTTCCTGTTATTTCTACCTCTTCTGATGTGTCATCATGGAGGTATGATCCATCCATCCAGATCAGTCATTTAGTCAGATGTTACGATCCACAGCAGCTTAGAAAAAGGCTCAGCCCATTCCCTCAGTTCTAATGGCTGAGCTGTGTAGCCAGGGAAGCTGTGTAGCCAGCACATATCCATTTTATTTCAGTCCTTCTGGGAAGAGGAGCAGGCCAGAGCCAGAGTTGCCTGAGAGAAAAGGCTGAGTCATCATGGCCTACAGCTCAGCTCCGGGAGGAAATGTACTGTTTTCTTCTGTTACTGCTGGCTCTCAGCTCTATCTGAAATACAGAGCAGCACGGCTGCAGAACCCATTAAATATGCTTTTATTTGACACGGATGATAGGTTCAATTCAGAGTGTGCAGAGACGCATGAGGTGTGGAGGGGGGAGGGAGAGATGGTGGGTGGGAGGGAGGGAGGGAGGGAGGGAGGGAGGGAGGGAGTTAGGGAGGGAGGGAGGGAGAGATGGTGGGTGGGAGGGAGGGAGGGAGGGAGGGAGGGAGGGAGGGAGGGAGGGAGGGAGGGAGGGAGGGAGGGAGGGAGGGAGGGAGGGAGGGAGGGAGGGAGGGAGGGAGGGAGGGAGGGAGAGATGGTTGGTGGTAGGGAGGGAGGGAGAGATGGTGGGTGGTAGGGAGGGAGGGATGGTTGGTGGTAGGGAGGGAGGGAGAGATGGTGGGTGGTAGGGAGGGAGGGAGAGATGGTGGGTGGTAGGGAGGGAGGGAGAGATGGTGGTGGTAGGGAGGGAGGGAGAGAGTGAGAAAGAGAGAGATAGAGAGTGGGGGAGGGAGGGAGGATGGGAGGATGGGAGGGATAGGAGGGAGGATGGGAGGATGGGAGAATGAGGATGAATTGACATGGTGTAATGACGTGTTGACACAGCAGAGGGCGATGTGTATCTATGTTCTGTCATTGTTGCGGACATTGAGATTAGCCACGATAACACAGGTCTTACAGGTCTGGTTGCATTGAGAACTAATGAAAGCAATATGCCAATGTAGGGACCGTATGAGAAGTCTGTCAATGTATTAAATGAGCACCATTTCATGAAAATCAAAGCCAGTGTTTAGATTTGCTCTTCACCACAGTCCCTAAGTATACCTTCAACATGACCCTTTATAACACACAAATACCTGAAAATGCATGTTTCACGTTGGAACGATTCTCCCAAGTTTGTATCACTCTCCTGTCTCACTCCTCTTAATAACAGCATTCCCCCTGTGCTGTTTTGGCTAGTTCCGTTCCGTTCCGCACGTGCCTGTTCCGTTCCTTTCTGTTGATATACAGTGTTTACATGGCCAGTCTCTGCACTATGTCTGGTATCCTCTATCCCTGTCCAGAGTGCCTGGATCGCCACAGCTGGGACTGCGTAAAGATGACATGTTAGATGTGTAAATAAAATCTGGTCAAATAGGCTTCTGACCAACTTTGTCTACCTTAATCATGCTGAAAAAGTGGGGGGGTTGCATGTGGTTGATTAAGCTCTGAGTAATGTTAAAGATATCATTCATCTGTTGATTTACAGGACCAGTAGGGACACTGTACACCTTTGCTGTTGATCTGTACAGCTGGATCTGTTGCTGAAGCAGTTCATGACACCTGTGTTAGAACCAGAACCAGACCTCCTAGAACTCTTAGCTCCTCCTCTAGTGTAAACCACTTGGAACACCACTTTTGTGGGCTCTCTGAAAATACTTAAAAACGGCTTGCCTGAAACGATCTCGCTCTCTCTCTTTGGGGTGTCCGAGCCACGTGCGGAAACATTTAGTGAATGTGGGGGAGGTATGCTGTTCTCTCCTAAACACTTGTAAATAACACTAAAGTGTGGACATTAGAGTGTGGACTACAGGCTGCTTGCTTATTGCAGCACAATAACTCCTATGTTAAACACTTCCAGAGTAACACTAGAGTGTATAACTAGACTGGAGGCTATGCTGCTTATTGCTTATTGCAGGCACAAGGCCTCCTATGTTGCCCTGTGGTGATAAGCTCTCATTGTTATGCAACTCCTTAGCAGCATAAGCTTCTGGCATGGCTCCTTCCTTCCCTCCCTTCTTCCCTCGTTCCCTGTCTTTTTTTCTCTCTCTCTCTCTCTCTCTCCCTTCTCTCCGCTCCCTCCCTGTCCAGCTCTAAGTCTATTTAAAATAGCAACAGGTTAAGTGAGCATGAGGCTAGGAGAGCTGCCAGGACTACAAACCCTGTGCCGGAGCACGGCCTGGGAGTAGAGGAAAAGAGAGGGGGAGAGACGAGGGGTCTCTCTCCTCCACCAGCACAATCTCAAAATGCTGAGTGTTATGTACTTCCTCCGCTCTTTCTTCGAGGTAAGGGATCTTCGCTTTCCTTCTTTGACTCTCTGAGGTAAAGGGAGTACTGTTTTCCTTCTCTTTCTCTCTCTCTCTCTCTCTCTCTCTCTCTCTCTCTCTCTATTCCCTGTTTCTTTCTCTTACAGGAACTTTTGTTTTTGTCTCTTAGTTTTGTTCCCACACTGGGAGAGAGAGGGAGTGGACTAGCTAGATTTACTGAGTGCTAATTTCACGTTTGTTGTCATGAGGTGGTTCTCTCTCATGCAGAACTCAACGGCAGACAGAAACTCTTACCTCTGCTGTTAACCGTCAGTGAGCCAGAACAAGATGTCAGTTGTCCTGTTATTGTGTTTGGTTGTTTGGAGTGTCAGGTGACAGGGTCATTGCCAAGATTGAACCTCACTGTATGCTCATTTTCCATTATTGTAAACTTGCCTCTTCTGTGTGAAAAATGTCTTACTGATAGTAATGTGAGGGCAGTTTTTTTTATCTACCATTCAGATTGAAATGAGCACCTGGGTTTGCTTTGTAAATGTTTTCTCTTCTTGTTAGTGCTCCATAGTTCTTCTAGGTTTTTAAAAAAAGGTTCTGTGATCTAACTGCTCAGATGTTGATGGCTGGTTGGACCTGGACCATGATGCCTGTTGGATCCTGTCCCTATACACACACACACACACACACACACACACACACACACACACACACACACACACACACACGCACGCACACACACAAACAATGGGGCGTCCTGCTTTATTCAGGAGTGAAAAGCCTGATGTTCCCCCAGCATGAGGCTGGCGGTAGAGTCAGGAAGAGGAGTCACAGCAGGTAAAGACCAGAGTATTATCAGCTTTACCAGGAGGCTTTGAGGCCGGCTGGTTTCACCTGTTGCTGATTACAACACTTGTCCTGTTCCAACTCCTCCATGGAGACATTGACCTGGTCTGTTGTTTAGATCATTATGGGATTTAGCTCTCTGTGCCTGGGATGCACCTGTTGCCATGGCAACCGGCCGATCAAATGTCAGGGGCAGGTGGCAACCAGCAGATCAAATGTCAGAGGCAGGTCCTTATGCAGGAAACAGGAAGCAGGAATTTGAAGTGTATCTAATTGGTTTAGTGGCGTGGGGGGCTCACTTTGATCATCATAGTCCTGTGGCTCAGTTGGCTAAATGACTAAAAATGTCAATGTGTGGCAAAAACCACTCATATCCAAACCCTCACATTCCTTAGTGGTGACAGACTGGAGAACACCAGCCATACTATAGGGATGTGACAAATGGAACACATTTCTTAACATTGAAACTTTTTGGGGGTGGGGGGTGGGGGTTCTGTTAAAATTATAAGAAAAATGTATTAAGTTCATGTGAGTTCACAATGCCGCTGCACTGCTGCCAGCAATGGTTTGGGTCTCACAGTGCGTCCCTTTCAGATGGTGAAGCATGGCGCCTGTACTCCCATTACTGTACCTCAATTCCACCTCACAAAGTTAGCATTTTCTTCTCATGTCACTTCTTAAAGTATTGCCCTACAGGACTTGGCTGCTGTCGCTTACCTTTCGCTGACATTTTTACAACTGTTAACGACAATGATTTAGTGGTGGAAAGTCGACTCCAAAAGAATTCCTGAGATTCAGTATTTTTGGAATGAGGAGACTGATTAGCTGCCATACTTCCGAGAACACAAACACTTGCATTTTTCATAGCGAGCTAGTGAGGGATGGAGAGAGAGGGGGGGCACAATATAGGCAGGTCAGCCACCAGGCAGACAGTCAGGGTGTTTTCACATATAGTCCTCTTTAAAAGAACCAATGTCAGTCCTCTTTAAAGTGAACTCTGGGGTAAAAAAAAAAAGTTTGAGAACTTTGTTCTCTTTGTATTCACACTGCCCTTGCATTTGAATAAGAAATCAACTCTTTTGCCAGTTCATGTAACCGATTTTGTGGTCCGAGTCCTCTTTGCATTCACATTGCTATATTTAGAAGAGTACCAATATATTTTTCCAACACTCACTCAATGCACTCTGAGTTTTTTCAAATACAGGACAAGCCATTCAATCAGAATGTGTTTTCAGACAGCTAGATATACCTACTTACATTTTGAAAGCTAATAGATTGCATTTAATTAAAGGATGAGAGATAATACTTGTAAACAGAAGATACTATTAACATGTCAATATTATTGGTAACAGAATAAATAGCAGAAGAAAGACTGTGGAATTGTAGATTAAATAATGCTGTAATTGAAAATTGTACGCACAATGTAGGCTACTGGCCCTTTAAGAGCTAGAATAGATTTTGATTCTCACCAAATCTGTTGGTGACTTCTCACACTATTCAGACCCCACAATCGAATAAACAGCTGACGAATCTCTCTTTGCCTATAGATTACATATTGCAAGTAAAGAATCTGAACTAAAAACTGTATTTTGGCATTTCTGTGCATCCTTGACAATCACTAATCAATCTCTTAAAACAGCACACGTTTTTTCTGCGGGCTGCAGTTGCATACTATTGGAATAGAACCGCGGTGCGCATGTCTTGGTAATCTGAATCTCGCAATGCTGTGTCTTGCATTACTCACAAATTCACCAAAGTAGCCTAAAGTTCTTCCTCTCGGGTTTTATATAAATGACACAACTTTCCCCAGGTCCAGTTGGGCTATACCACGGAAAACAATATGTTTAGGGTTTTTCTTAATGTTAAGGATCCCAATCTCATTTAAACGTTCACACCCATAAGCCATACTGATGTCTCGTTGATGTTGAATGTTCTAGTACCGTTGGTGAAAACTTGACAAATATCCTGGGAGTTTACCACAATATGATCTCAAGACACAAGCAGTGTTATTTACGGTACAGTAAATCAATCTAAGAGATAAACAAAGACCGAGTCCTCTAAATATCCTGGCTGTTCGTATAGAGGAGGCCTGGCCCAGACAGTACAGTAGAAACACGTGTTTTAGTAGTGATTCAGTCCAGAGGTATGTAAGTGGACCTCAGAGTTGGATTCCAGTGTGTGATCCCACCCTCTGACTGGGTCCTCTCTATTGCTCTATCTCTCTATATCACCATACTACTAATACTACTGCTGCTACCAGTTCTGTCCTTATCCATACTGCTACTAATACTGCTGCTGCTACCAGTTCTGTCCTTATCCATACTGCTACTAATACTGCTGCTGCTACCAGTTCTGTTCTCATCCATACTGCTACTAATACTGCTGCTGCTACCAGTTCTGTTCTCATCCATACTGCTACTAATACTGCTGCTGCTACCAGTTCTGTTCTCATACATACTGCTACTAATACTACTGCTGCTACCAGTTCTGTCCTTATCCATACTGCTACTAATACTACTGCTGCTACCAGTTCTGTCCTCATCCATACTGCTACTAATACTACTGCTGCTACTAGTTCTGTCCTCATCCATACTGCTACTAATACTGCTGCTGCTACCAGTTCTGTTATCATCCATACTGCTACTAATACTGCTGCTGCTACCAGTTCTGTCCTCATCCATACTACTACTAATACTGCTGCTGCTACCAGTTCTGTTCTCATCCATACTGCTACTAATACTACTGCTGCTACCAGTTCTGTCCTCATCCATACTGCTACTAATACTGCTGCTGCTACCAGTTCTGTCCTTATCCATAATGCTACTAATACTGCTGCTGCTACCAGTTCTGTCCTTATCCATACTGCTACTAATACTGCTGCTGCTACCAGTTCTGTCCTCATCCATACTGCTACTAATACTGCTGCTGCTACCAGTTCTGTCCTTATCCATAATGCTACTAATACTGCTGCTGCTACCAGTTCTGTCCTTATCCATACTGCTACGAATACTGCTGCTGCTACCAGTTCTGTTCTCATCCATACTGCTACTAATACTGCTGCTGCTACCAGTTCTGTTCTCATCCATACTGCTACTAATACTACTGCTGCTACCAGTTCTGTCCTCATCCATACTGCTACTAATACTGCTGCTGCTACCAGTTCTGTCCTTATCCATAATGCTACTAATACTGCTGCTGCTACCAGTTCTGTCCTTATCCATACTGCTACTAATACTGCTGCTGCTACCAGTTCTGTCCTCATCCATACTGCTACTAATACTGCTGCTGCTACCAGTTCTGTCCTTATCCATACTGCTACTAATACTGCTGCTGCTACCAGTTCTGTCCTTATCCATACTGCTACTAATACTGCTGCTGCTACCAGTTCTGTTCTCATCCATACTGCTACTAATACTACTGCTGCTACCAGTTCTGTCCTCATCCATACTGCTACTAATACTACTGCTGCTACCAGTTCTGTCCTCATCCATACTGCTACTAATACTGCTGCTGCTACCAGTTCTGTCCTCATCCATACTACTACTAATACTGCTGCTGCTACCAGTTCTGTTCTCACCCATACTGCTACTAATACTACTGCTGCTACCAGTTCTGTCCTCATCCATACTGCTACTAATACTACTGCTGCTACCAGTTCTGTTCTCATCCATACTGCTACTAATAATGCTGCTGCTACCAGTTCTGTCCTTATCCATACTACTACTAATACCGCTGCTGCTACCAGTTCTGTTCTCATCCATACTGCTACTAATACTACTGCTGCTACGAGTTCTGTCCTCATCCATACTGCTACTAATACTGCTGCTGCTACCAGTTCTGTCCTCATCCATACTACTACTAATACTACTGCTGCTACCAGTTCTGTCCTCATCCATACTGCTACTAATACTGCTGCTGCTACCAGTTCTGTCCTTTATCCATACTGCTACAAATACTACTGCTGCTACCAGTTCTGTCCTCATCCATACTGCTACTAATACTATTGCTGCTACCAGTTCTGTCCTCATCCATACTGCTACTAATACTACTGCTGCTACCAGTTCTGTCCTCATCCATACTGCTACTAATACTGCTGCTGCTACCAGTTCTGTCCTCATCCATACTGCTACTAATACTACTGCTGCTACCAGTTCTGTCCTCATCCATACTGCTACTAATAATGCTGCTGCTACTAGTTCTGTCCTCATCCATACTGCTACTAATACTACTGCTGCTACCAGTTCTGTCCTCATCCATACTGCTACTAATACTACTGCTGCTACCAGTTCTGTCCTCATCCATACTGCTACTAATACTGCTGCCGCTACTAGTTCTGTCCTCATCCATACTGCTACTAATACTGCTGCTGCTACTAGTTCTGTCCTCATCCATACTGCTACTAATACTACTGCTGCTACCACTTCTGTCCTCATCCATACTGCTACTAATACTGCTGCTGCTACTAGTTCTGTCCTCATCCATACTGCTACTAATACTGCTGCTGCTACCAGTTCTGTTCTCATACATACTGCTACTAATACTACTGCTGCTACCAGTTCTGTCCTTATCCATACTGCTACTAATACTGCTGCTGCTACCAGTTCTGTCCTTATCCATACTGCTACTAATACTGCTGCTGCTACCAGTTCTGTCCTTATCCATACTGCTACTAATACTGCTGCTGCTACTAGTTCTGTCCTCATCCATACTGCTACTAATACTGCTGCTGCTACTAGTTCTGTCCTTATCCATACTGCTACTAATACTGCTGCTGCTACTAGTTCTGTCCTCATCCATACTGCTACTAATACTGCTGCTGCTACTAGTTCTGTCCTCATCCATTCTGCTACTAATACTACTACTGCTACCAGTTCTGTCCTCATCCATACTGCTACTAATACTGCTGCTGTAGCTGTTGCTTCTACTTCTAGAGTGATTTTTGTTGTTGTGATTCTTGTGTTGCAACTAGAATAGTTGTTGTGTGAGAGAATGTGTTTGGATTCATGTTGGTCATAATACGATGTGTCTACAGACGTTGCCAACCAAAAGGAAACTTGACCAAATATTTCATAAGATGTTTTTTTTAGATGCTGGGAAGAATGTTGTTTTCATCAGCTTGCCTGTGAACATTGAATCAGACACCAGTATCCATTGGGTACTGCAGGTTCTTGATGAGGATGTGGATAGTTGTTCCACACTAACCCTGTATGAGACAGCAATATGTTAAGCGGGGTAGCAAGGTTACTAACAAGGATATGACACTTCTGCAGCTGTTGTCAGGAGACTCGGCTGACACTTTGTGTTTCTTCACTGCCCTTTGTACAGTATATACTATTGGTATAACATTGACTTATCTTGGGCCCTACTGGTCCTGCCAGTGTTGTCCTATGGAGCACACTGTGTACTGAATGGAGTTTTACTCTGGTATTAGAGAGTGGTGGGGTATTGATCTAGACACAACACAGGTACAGAGAGTGGTGGGTATTGATCTAGACACAACACAGGTACAGAGAGTGGTGGGTATTGATCTAGACACAACACAGGTACAGAGAGTGGTGGGGTATTGCTCTAGACACAACACAGGTACAGAGAGTGGTGGGGTATTGTTCTAGACACAACACAGGTATCAGAGAGTGGTGGGGTATTGTTCTAGACACAACACAGGTATCAGAGAGTGGTGGGTATTGATCTAGACAACACAGGTACAGAGAGTGGTGGGTATTGATCTAGACACAACACAGGTACAGAGAGTGGTGGGTATTGATCTAAACACAACACAGGTACAGAGAGTGGTGGGGTATTGATCTAAACACAACACAGGTACAGAGAGTGGTGGGTATTGATCTAGACAACACAGGTACAGAGAGTGGTGGGTATTGATCTAGACACAACACAGGTACAGAGAGTGGTGGGTATTGATCTAGACACAACACAGGTACAGAGAGTGTTGGGGTATTGATCTAGACACAACACAGGTACAGAGAGTGGTGGGTATTGATCTAGACACAACACGGGTACAGAGAGTGGTGGGGTATTGATCTAGACACAACACAGGTACAGAGAGTGGTGGGGTATTGATCTAGACACAACACAGGTACAGAGAGTGGTGGGTATTGATCTAGACAACACAGGTACAGAGAGTGGTGGGTATTGATCTAGACACAACACAGGTACAGAGAGTGGTGGGTATTGATCTAGACACAACACAGGTACAGAGAGTGGTGGGTATTGATCTAGACACAACACGGGTACAGAGAGTGGTGGGGTATTGATCTAGACACAACACAGGTACAGAGAGTGGTGGGGTATTGATCTAGACACAACACAGGTACAGAGAGTGGTGGGTATTGATCTAGACACAACACAGGTACAGAGAGTGGTGGGTATTGATCTAAAAACAACACAGGTACAGAGAGTGGTGGGTTATTGTTCTAGACACAACACAGGTACAGAGAGTGGTGGGGTATTGATCTAGACACAACACAGGTATCAGAGAGTGGTGGGGTATTGATCTAGACACAACACAGGTACAGAGAGTGGTGGGGTATTGATCTAGACACAACACAGGTACAGAGAGTGGTGGGGTATTGATCTAGACACAACACAGGTATCAGAGAGTGGTGGGGTATTGATCTAGACACAACACAGGTACAGAGAGTGGTGGGGTATTGATCTAGACACAACACAGGTACAGAGAGTGGTGGGGTATTGTTCTAGACACAACACAGGTTTTAGAGAGTGGTGGGGTATTGATTTAAACATAACGCAGGTTTTAGAGAGTGGTGGGGTATTGATTTAAACATAACACAGGTACAGAGTGGTGGGGTATTGATCTAGACACAACACAGGTACAGAGAGTGGTGGGGTATTGATCTAAACACAACACAGGTTTTAGAGAGTGGTGGGTATTGATCTAGACAACACAGGTTTTAGAGAGTGGTGGGGTATTGATCTAGACACAACACAGGTACAGAGTGGTGGGGTATTGATCTAGACACAACACAGGTACAGAGAGTGGTGGGGTATTGATCTAGACACAACACAGGTACAGAGAGTGGTGGGGTATTGAGCTAGACACAACACAGGTACAGAGAGTGGTGGGGTATTGATCTAAACACAACACAGGTACAGAGAGTGGTGGGGTATTGATCTAGACACAACACAGGTACAGAGAGTGGTGGGGTATTGATCTAGACACAACACAGATATCAGAGAGTGGTGGGGTATTGTTCTAGACACAACACAGGTACAGAGAGTGGTGGGGTATTGATCTAGACACAACACAGGTACAGAGAGTGGTGGGGTATTGATCTAGACACAACACAGGTATCAGAGAGTGGTGGGGTATTGTTCTAGACACAACACAGGTACAGAGAGTGGTGGGGTATTGTTCTAGACACAACACAGGTACAGAGAGTGGTGGGGTATTGTTCTAGACACAACACATGTATCAGAGAGTGGTGGGGTATTGATCTAGACACAACACAGGTACAGAGAGTGGTGGGGTATTGATCTAAACACAACACAGGTACAGAGAGTGATGGGGTATTGATCTAGACAACACAGGTATCAGAGAGTGGTGGGGTATTGATCTAGACAACACAGGTTTTAGAGAGTGGTGGAGTATTGATCTAGACACAACACAGGTACAGAGAGTGGTGGGGTATTGTTCTAGACACAACACATGTATCAGAGAGTGGTGGGGTATTGATCTAGACACAACACAGGTACAGAGAGTGGTGGGGTATTGATCTAGACAACACAGGTTTTAGAGAGTGGTGGGGTATTGATCTAGACACAACATCGGTATCAAAGTGAATGATAATGAGGTTTAGTATGAGTTCCAACTGGTTCCTCTTCCTGTCGGGGAGGAATTCACACAGTTTAATGTCACTGGTCTGTAGTTGCAGTCTTTTTTTGGTGTACTTTTTACACTTTTTTCGTGATATTCAATTGGTAGTTACAGTCTTGTCCCATCGCTGCAACTCCCACGTGGACTCGTGAGAGGCAAAGGTTGAGAACCGTGCGTCCACCGAAACACGACCCTGTCAAGCCGCACTGCTTCTTGACACCCTGCTCACTAAACCCGGAAGCCAGCCGCCCCAGTGTGTCGGAGGAAACACTGTCCATCTGGCAACTGTTTCAGCATGCATATGCGCACAGCCCACCGCAGGAGTCACTATAGCGCGATGGGACATGGACATCCCGGCCGGCCAAACCTTCCCCTAACCCGGATGACACCGGGCCAATTGTGCGCCGCCTCATGGGTCTTCCGGTTGCACCCGGCTCGAACCCGGATCTGTACTGACGCCTCTCTGCGATGCAGTGCCTTAGACCACTGCGCCACTCTGGAGGCCCTGGAGTTTCAGTCTTAGTCAATACCTGGCAAGGCCTGGTTTGCATGACCTTGTCCTTGAAGTTCTATCTGTGTGTGTGTGTGTGTGTGTGTGTGTGTGTGTGTGTGTGTGTGTGTGTGTGTGTGTGTGTGTGTGTGTGTGTGTGTGTGTGTGTGTGTGTGTGTGTGAGAAAGATGTGTTTGTTCAGAATGTCATATAGGTGGGCACTGGGTGCTGCACTGGGCATGCTGACTGGCAGTTAATGGAGTGGCATGTGACTGGCCAGGTTGGAAGCTGACTGACCCTGGCATTACTGTTGGCATTGTCCTCTCTCACATCCCACCCAGATAATGGATTGGGACTGTCTACTCTCATTCACACACCACTTCTCCTCTTCACCCAAAAGTCACGCTAGGTTGTCTTTAGGGAGTCATGCTTCCTCTGGTCTGCCTGTCTTTAGAAGGACCATTTACTAGCAGGGTATGAACTTATAACCTCTGACCCCTGACTTTTGGAAGCTGACCCTAACTTCCATACACTATTGAAAGAACGCTGGGAATTATTTTGACATGCAGAACACTCTTTAGTCAACCCAAATTACACTGGTGTAAACATAAAGAATTGAACCTGGCATGTGAGTGTGTGATCCCGAGCCATTGTCAAGAGCAAAGCCCTCGGCCTAGAAAGAATATCCCAGTGTTTGTCAGTCAGGACTGGGGTGATGCTGATACTGAATGATGGTGACATGTTGGTGTGGAATAGATCATATGAGACATATGAGCCGTTTGTTGGTCTTAGTGGTGTGGTATGTCTAGCTACAGGCTGTGTCTGTCTGTGTCGCTAAGCCCAGTGGTGTCTATGTGTGAGAAATGGCTTTGAAAAAAGAAATCAGGCAGCCATGAGACCATGCAGAGCTAGAGGGCAGGGCTCTTCGGGTAAAAATGGAAACAAGCGTTTAAGAGGTAATGGGACATAATAAGTGGACACTCCCTGGTATAGTGAAGGTCTGTGTTTCCCTACAGCTATGCTGCAAAGCAGAAAGTTAGTATTACACTGAACTGACTAAACATTTTGAATGTGTGTGTTTTTGTGTGTGTGTGTGTGTGTGTGTGTGTGTGTGTGTGTGTGTGTGTGTGTGTGTGTGTGTGTGTGTGTGCGCGTGTGTGTGTGTGTTTATGTGTGTGCGCGTAGGTGTGTGTGTTTATGTGTGTGTGCGTAGGTGTGTGCGTGCCTCCAGGGATACAGGGCAGGGTTCCCCCAGACTCACACTGGCCTGATAGACAGCTTGGTTGTCATGGCGTCCATTCAACATAGCATATCACTCAATGACACAATGCAATGCAGCTTTATTAAACAAAGGAGTTCCTTCTATGTCAAGGTTGTGTTATTATTAATGAAAGTCTAGATCTACTCTGGGCCTTTGTGACTTCAAACCAACATGTTTAAGCCTCTATTGTTAACCAAGAGAAAGCTCATTAAGATGGCTGTGGTATGAGAAACTCCCCCACGGCCCCAGGCAGGGTGTCTCCTTGTAACCCACTCCATGGCTCTGAGCTGACCTGGGTTGAGCTCTCTACACTTGGACGCTGTTCTGGGACCAGTGGGAGTCTGGGTCTGGGAAGTCTACTCTTTGAGATATATGGTTCTGTCTCAATTGGCACCCTATTCCCTATATACAGTAGTGCACTACATCTTAAACCAGGGGCCATCTGGCTCTGGTCAAAAGTAGTTCACTACATAGGGAATAGGGTGCCATTTTCGGATGCACACTGTCTACCTACATCCTCCCAAAGGCCAGTGGTTTGGGCCTAGCTGGCTGGAGGCAATGAGTGGCACTGTGGGTGAGGTTAGGGTTTGGCTGGGGTAGGCCGTCATTATAAAGAAGAATTTGTTCTTAACTGACTAGCCTAGTTAAATAAAGGTTCAATAAAATAAATAGATAGAAATGAACCCTACTCCACAACTCTGTACTTCTGATACACCAGAACCAGCTTTTCCAATCTGAACAGATCCAGCTGTTCATCTAGTGTTTCACAGTTTCTTTATCTGTTGGCTTTAAAGTACACATCCTCTCCTCGTTCCCCTTAATGAACCAACAGTGCTTTCAGGACCACTGTTAATGCATTTAAAAGCCTGGAGATGTACTTAGAATGGGGGTTTATTGTGTGGTCTCTGGACAGAAGTGTTATTTACAGTGCAGGGTTGCAGGCATGGAGAGTAAGTGGGTTAGTTTTAGCCCTCTAGGGAGTATTAAAGAGATTTTCCGGAACTTTTGTACAATTTAGCCAGTAGTTTTGAAAGTAGCGCTCAAGAGCCAAAACGGGTCCCAGAAAATGCCTCTGTAGCATGTGCCCAAAGAGAGTAAAAGATGTTGGGTTCACCCCGCAGCCTCATTGAGCAATACTGGGCCGACCTGATCCCGCCTCCCACTTTAACCTTGCAACCTCATTGGACGTCATTCCATCTGCCAGTCAACATTGTCCATCAGCTTTGGTTGTTGCAGGCCAGTTCCCGACTTCCCGTATTTGCATTCATGTTCTCATCAGACTACTATGGAAAACGAGCAAGCGATAGTGATAATGTAATTTTACTCCTTGAATGTCGTCTATTGATTATATATAGCATTCACCTACGTGATGAATGATGATCACTGGCAGTCAACTACCCCATATCATGGAATACCTGTGTGAACGTTTATAAGAACACACATTCACCCCATGACAGGAACGGGCACTCATCCCACTTGCTTCAGAGCACACATTCACCCCATGACATGAACGAGCACTCATCCCACTTGCTTCAGAGCACACATTCACCCCATGACATGAACGAGCACTCATCCCACTTGCTTCAGAGCACACATTCACCCCATGACATGAACGAGCACTCATCCCACTTGCTTCAGAGCACACATTCACCCCATGACAGGAACGAGCACTCATCCCACTTGCTTCAGAGCACACATTCACCCCATGACAGGAACGGGCACTCATCCCACTTGCTTCAGAGCACACATTCACCCCATGACAGGAACGGGCACTCATCCCACTTGCTTCAGAGCACACATTCACCCCATGACAGGAACGGGCACTCATCCCACTTGCTTCATAGCACACATTCACCCCATGACAGGAACGGGCACTCATGCACTAAATGATGGCAGGTTAGAATGTAGGGATTCTGTGATTTTTCACGCTGGGAGAGGACTGTAGATCGTTTATTATGTAGTAGCCATACATTGACTCGTCAAGTCCAAAACGAGAGGTTGAATTCTATTTATTTTTTCAATCCTCCGGAATACCTCTTGAAGGGCTTGGAGCTACGGGGCTATGTCTCTGTGCCTGCGTTTTCAGGTCATCTGCATGGTGTGTTCTTGGCATACACACACATGGTACTGATATGGGGGCATAGTCTAGATGTGGCACACACAATCAAAACAACACTCATGTTGGAAATGTCAGCTATGTTTGTGACCTATTAGCTGTGACAGTGACTGTGCCTAATAGTTCCTAACTGAAAACATGAACGTTAACATTCAGCGATGAGAGAGAGTATCAGACGTGTTGACCACAGCCATAACTAGGAAGGGTTCATTTGAGTTTTCTGGTGTAGAACTTCCCATGTTATTGATTGGGCAGGAGGAGGAATGTGTTTTTGGTATCTGAGACGGGCAACAGATGTCTCCCTCCCTTTCACCCGATTGCCTCTGAGGAGAATACCTAAAAAACAGACAGTGATACCAGCGCCTTCTGTGCTGGGGCCTATGCCTGAGCTGAATTTTCCTCCTACTGACCGAGATGTATGGGACATGCACTTCTTTACTTCACTACACAAACATCCCTCAAACATCCTCAGGGACAGTGATTCAAGGGACATTCTGTGTTCTGAAGTTTGGCACCAATAGATGTCTCCCATGTAATAGTACCAACTGGCTAAACATTCAACTGATTGTAATTAGGAAGAGGAATCTACTTGAAGCATTGTTGTGGTGCCGGAGCCTGGGGGATGTTTCTGGCTTGTTCAGTTGAACCATCTCATGTGATCTGGGAAATGGATAACTCCTCTGTGGATCTTCCTAAAGTGGTCTTACAAGGAAACACAGATAATGAAGTCTACAGGGAATCACTATGTCATTATTCCCGGTTCCTTTTCCCACACAACGGAATGGCGATTAGTATTCTGAACCAGGCTCTCTGGGAACTGTTTTATTTCCTGTCTTTGTGCTGCGTTACCATGGTATTCCCAACTGTAGGGGAGAACAGTTGGTTTTACATAAAGAACTGAGTGTGGTGGTGGTGGTGGGGGGGGGTTGGTGCAATGTGTGTGTATACCTATGTGTATGTGCGTGTATGTCTTGTGTTTGTGTGTGTGTGTGTGTGTGTGTGTGTGTGTCATTGTTGTGTCACTCATGTTTACCTGTATGTGCACAATCTGTATGCGTTCAGTCCATTCACATGTTAACACAGTGGAATGTGCCCTTATATAATCTAGTCCTCTGTGACCTCTCTATCACCCTGTAGTCCTCTGTGACCTCTCCTCTCTGGGTGTCTGGGTGGTACAGTATGAGGCTCCATGAGGGGCACCAGGAGAACAGGGTACCCAGCCTAGGCCTCACCATGGGGGGCTACTTACATAACCAGCCCTCCCTCATCCTCTGGAGCTCTTTTTGAGGCTGCTGTTAGCCTGGGAACCCACATGGCACCCCCTGGGACTACCGTGATCTATGCCTGGGTTTGGGTGTCACTATCAAATGTCCTCTGCTCTCCGTCGGTGCCATTGACCTGAGCCTGCTGGTTGTTCAGGACACAAAAGACCAATGAACGATTTCTTCACTCTGTCCCAAGTGTGATAAGTGGATTCCTTTAAAAGCACTGAGCTCTTGTTCTTGTTCTTTTCATGTTACTCAGAGGACAACAGCACAATCAAAGGCAGCGTTGCTATGTACCCTTTATTAACTTCTCTCATTATTCACACTTTAAGGGTTGGTTGGTGCCATTACTAAACATGGCATTTAGAACCTGACACAATCTGCTAGACTAGATCACAGGTTTAGGTTGTATTATGTGGAGACTTGCATGTTGTCAGACTACATGAAAACTGGAGATTGACTCACATGTCCCCTGCTACTGTCATACAGTCATCTATCATGCAGTAGCGGTGGGTGCTCTCTCTAGTCCGCCCTCCCTCCATCTAGAAAGAGCATTACTGAAATGAGGACAGTGGAGAGAGATGCTGCAATGGAACACATCCTATCTAACAGTATGCTTTCTGTCGTACAGTTAGGCGATGTAAACATGAGCCAATTAACAGAGGTTGGCTCTGGGGCTCTGACCAATTAGCTTATCAGGACCCAACTGAAACCCAAAGGGAAAAAGCCAGTATTCTCCATGGAGACGTTGAGCTGAAGGAATCAGTCAATTATCATGGTATTACAGCTCAGATAGGGTATCAGACATGGGCCATCTTCTGACTGTAATCATATTTACTGTGAGTTGGTTCCTTTGAGGGAAAAATTCATTTGCTTTGTTAGCCGTTTTGGCTAGCTGCCCGGGCAGTGTGCTACGGGGGAATGAAGGACTGCCTTTGTTAGCGGCTAGTTCTATTTCCACAGTTAGCCTCTCTATGGACAGCTAGCACAGCAGCTAACTCAGTTTCCATTGGGATCTGTGGAAAGTTAGTGTAGCATATGAACCGGGGTGGATTAAATGCTAAATGTTGACCTTTGCACTGACACTGAGTCATCTGAGTAACACTGGCGCGTTGACTGACATCACGCCCGCCCACGGGCCAATCAGAACTGTCCTTACTGGCTCTATTGTTCAGGGCCTGGTGGAGGTGGTGTGCGAGGACAAGACACAGCTGTAAACTTATTAGCATTGTCACTAACCTCCGTTGGTGTAGGGGGAGACATTTTGGGTTTCCATTGCAGTGCCAGTAACCTCCCACTCCATTGGGACATGGAAACTGTGAGTGCATGGGGGCTTGAGGTGTTAGCTGGCTTACCAGTGGAACAACAGTGAGGGAGAGGAGGAAACACTGGGCATGCAAACAATGGAACCAGCAGATTATCATTAAAATAAACAAGTTTATTCATTTGTGTGTGTGCGTTCGTGTGTGTGTGTGTGTGTGTCATGCAAATGCCGTAGGCTAATGCATTTGTGTGGACAGTTCAAAAATGCAGTGTTTACTGTATACACCAATCCCCTTCCCTACCATTTCTCTCGTCCCTCTTCTCTGACACGGTAATATATAAGTAACGCACAATACAGTAATTTCAGTTAAGTCTCTCTTCCTCTCCATGTGGGAATGCCTGTGTTAATATCACACTGTGAACTCTCTACATCCCAAATGGCACTCTATTCCCTACATATAGACACTCTATTCCCTACATATACAGTGGGGCAAAAAAGTATTTAGTCAGCCACCAATTGTGCAAGTTCTCCCACTTAAAAAGGTGAGAGAGGCCTGTAATTTTCATCATAGGTACACTTCAACTATGACAGACGAAATGAGAAAAAAAATCCAGAAAATCACATTGTAGGATTGTTAATGAATTTATTTGCAAATTATGGTTGAAAATAAGTATTTGGTCAATAGCAAAAGTTTATCTCAATACTTTGTTATATACCTTTTGTTGGCAATGACAGAGGTCAAACGTTTTCTGTAAGTCTTCACAAGGTTTTCACACACTGTTGCTGGTATATACATGCATTTTTTTGCCCCACTGTAGACACAATATTCCCTACATGTAGACACAATATTCCCTACGTATAGACACAATATTCCCTACATATAGACACAATATTCCCTACATGTAGACACAATATTCCCTACATGTAGACACAATATTCCCTACATATAGACACAATATTCCCTACATATAGACACAATATTCCATACATATAGACACAGTATTCCATACATATAGACACAATATTCCCTACATATAGACACAATATTCCCTACATATAGACACAATATTCCCTACATATAGACACAATATTCCCTACATATAAACACAATATTCCCTACATATAGACACAATATTCCCTACATGTAGACACAATATTCCCTACATAGAGACACAATATTCCCTACATATAGACACAATATTTCCTACATATAGACACAATATTCCCTATGTATAGACACAATATTCCCTACATGTAGACACAATATTCCCTACATGTAGACACAATATTCCCTACATAGAGACACAATATTCCCTATGTATAGACACAATATTCCCTACATATAGACACAATATTCCCTACATGTAGACACAATATTCCCTACATATAGACACAATATTCCCTACATATAGACACAATATTCCCTACATATAGACACAATATTCCCTATGTATAGACACAATATTCCCTACATATAGACACAATATTCCCTACATGTAGACACAATATTCCCTACATGTAGACACAATATTCCCTACATATAGACACAATATTCCCTACATATAGACACAATATTCCCTATGTATAGACACAATATTCCCTACATATAGACACAATATTCCCTACATGTAGACACAATATTCCCTACATGTAGACACAATATTCCCTACATATAGACACAATATTCCCTACATAGAGACACAATATTCCCTACATATAGACACAATATTTCCTACATATAGACACAATATTCCCTATGTATAGACACAATATTCCCTACATATAGACACAGTATTCCCTACATATAGACACAATATTCCCTACGTATAGACACAGTATTCCCTACATGTAGACACAATATTCCCTACATATAGACACAATATTCCCTACATATAGACACAATATTCCCTACATAGAGACACAATATTCCCTACATGTAGACACAATATTCCCTACATGTAGACACAATGTTCCCTACATATAAACACAATATTCCCTACATATAAACACAGTATTCCCTACATATAGACACAGTATTCCCTACATATAGACACAATATTCCCTACATGTAGACACAATATTCCCTACATATAGACACAGTATTCCCTACATATAGACACAATATTCCCTACATATAGACACAATATTCCCTACATATAGACACAATATTCCCTACATATAAACACAATGTTCCCTACATATAGACACAATATTCCCTACATATAGACACAGTATTCCCTACATGTAGACACAATATTCCCTATATATAGACACAATATTCCCTACATATAGACACAATATTCCCTACATATAGACACAATATTCCCTACATGTAGACACAATGTTCCCTACATGTAGACACAATATTCCCTACATGTAGACACAATATTCCCTACATATAGACACAATATTCCCTACATAGAGACACAATATTCCCTACATAGAGACACAATATTCCCTACATAGAGACACAATATTCCCTACATGTAGACACAATATTCCCTACATATAGACACAATATTCCCTACATATAGACACAATATTCCCTACATATAGACACAATATT
The DNA here is from genome assembly GCF_057628025.1 of Oncorhynchus mykiss. NCBI lineage: Eukaryota > Metazoa > Chordata > Actinopteri > Salmoniformes > Salmonidae > Oncorhynchus > Oncorhynchus mykiss. The sequence goes on from NC_143032.1 coordinate 21,469,675, forward strand.
CCCTACATATAGACACAATATTCCCTATGTATAGACACAATATTCCCTACATATAGACACAATATTCCCTACATATAGACACAATATTCCATACATATAGACACAATATTCCCTACATATAGACACAATATTCCCTACATGTAGACACAATGTTCCCTACATATAGACACAATATTCCCTACATATAGACACAATATTCCATACATATAGACACAATATTCCCTACATATAGACACAATATTCCCTACATATAGACACAATATTCCCTATATATAAACACAGTATTCCCTACATATAGACACAATATTTCCCACATATAGACACAGTATTCCATACATATAGACACAATATTTCCCACATATAGACACAGTATTCCCTACATATAGACACAATATTCCCTACGTATAGACACAATATTCCCTATGTATAGACACAATGTTCCCTACATATAGACACAATATTCCCTACATATAGACACAATATTCCCTATATATAAACACAGTATTCCCTACATATAGACACAATATTTCCCACATATAGACACAGTATTCCCTACATATAGACACAATATTCCCTACATATAGACACAATATTCCCTATGTATAGACACAATATTCCCTACATATAGACACAATATTCCCTACATATAGACACAATATTCCCTACATATAGACACAATATTCCCTACATATAGACACAGTATTCCATACATATAGACACAATATTTCCCACATATAGACACAGTATTCCATACATATAGACACAATATTTTCCACATATAGACACAGTATTCCCTACATATAGACACAATATTCCCTACGTATAGACACAATATTCCCTATGTATAGACGCAATGTTCCCTACATATAGACACAATATTCCTTATATATAAACACAGTATTCCCTACATATAGACACAGTATTCCATACATATAGACACAATATTTCGCACATATAGACACAGTATTCGATACATATAGACACAATATTCCCTACATATAGACACAGTATTCCATACGTATAGACACAATATTTCCCACATATAGACACAGTATTCCCTACATATAGACACAATATTCCCTACATATAGACACAATATTCACTATGTATAGACACAATATTCCCTACATATAGACACAGTATTCACTATGTATAGACACAATATTCCCTACATATAGACACAATATTCCCTATATATAAACACAGTATTCCCTACATATAGACACAGTATTCCATACATATAGACACAATATTTCGCACATATAGACACAGTATTTGATACATATAGACACAATATTCCCTACATATAGACACAGTATTCCATACGTATAGACACAATATTTCCCACATATAGACACAGTATTCCCTACATATAGACACAATATTCCCTACGTATAGACACAATATTCACTATGTATAGACACAATATTCCCTACATATAGACACAATATTCCCTACGTATAGACACAGTATTCCCTACATATAGACACAGTATTCCATACATTTAGACACAGTATTCCATACATATAGACACAATATTCCCTACATATAGACACACTATTCCCTACATATAAACACAATGTTCCCTATATACAGGGATAAGGGTTGTTATTTGGGACTCATCCGCTGAGATCTGAAATCTGTCTAATTCCAGCCATGGGGACAACCAGACCAGACAAAGGGAGTGAGCTACTCCTTTCTCAGTGGGTGCCCCTGTCTCCCCCTGTCTGGTTAAATTCACACGCTCTGTCAAATGGTGTCACACACTCAGACTTGGCCCAACATCAAAGTAGACTGTAGGGGTGATGGAGAAACTGATAACACTCTGGTTAGACAGGTTCAACATAGTGCTTTCGAATCCATTTTCCCCTCTTTCCTTGGTATACTTTACCTTAGTACTATGTCCAACTGTAACAATGGAATAGCTATAATAGGCTCATGGTTTAGTTAAGTGAGAGTTGAGACACAGATACATTTCTCCTAATTATGACATTAGCCGTGAGACGTTCCTGATTGGCCTGCAATTCACAGTAATCTGATCCAATCCAATTAGGAGTAATTAGCAGGGATTAACTCAAAATGCTGCTTTACTTTGCCAAGGGAAGGGCAGATTGAAATGCCACATACTGAGTCTACAGTGTGATACAGCAGTGTAGTGCTGTATAGTACATTGCATGTGAATCAGGGTGTAAGTGTGGGCTCCCGAGTGGCTCAGTGGTCTAAGGCACTGCATCTGAGTGCAAGATGCGTCACTACAGTCCCTGGTTTGATTCCAGGCTGTTGGGATTCCCATATGGCAGTGCACAATAGGCCCAGAGTCGTCCGGGTTTGGCCGGTGTAGGCTGTCATTGTAAATAAAAATGTGTTCTTAAAACTGACTTGCCTAGATAAATAAAGGTTACATTTTTTTTTTTTATCGTTAAAGAGACGGAGGTGGGGTTTGAGGAAATAAATGTATGTGACAATATATGATTCATTATGCTCTGATGACTGGGTGTGTGTGTGTGTGCGTGTGTGGGACTGCTCTGGTCATCGGCGCTCTGTTCATCTTGATAGACACCATATGAATAATTTACTGAGGGCTGGAAATGGAGCTGGCCGTTGTTTTTTCCTTACGCCTTCTCACACTGCTAGTATTCCATGATGACACAGTTCCACCTAGTTCCTATCTGTGACTGTATCCATTAGGCTTGGGCGGTATACAGTATATACCGTATACTCGGGTGTTTGGGAAAAGCCACGGGATGGTTTTTCAAGGCCATCAATGCCGTCAAAACTATTTATTTGAAGTTTTTCAATTCATTTGAAAAGTTGTTGCTACTTTTTAAGTTAATAGCTGCAGTCGACTTGTGCAATACGTTAGGAGATGAATCAGATTGCGTTCTGCATTTCCCCTGCCGCGTTATTTTACATGATGAATCTTGCCATAGTTCTCCAGAACAGTTGAAGCAAGAGAACCTGGCGTTCTATATCTTTCGGCAAATCTCTGCTGTGCGGCTCACGTGAGGTGATTAAGTTATACTTTCAGTTCACTACATATCTTATAATGGCTTCCTGCCTCATCGTAAGGAAGCATTTCACTGGTAGTCTATACCTGTTGTTTACAAAGCATGTGACAAATAACATTTGATGATTTGATCGTTGAAAATCTCTGGATGAGTTATTTGCACAGGCAATTTTTTCACTGTGCTTCCTACTAGTGTTTATTTTCTACTCCATGTAAAAATGTTTATCTTTTTAATGTAACTAGGCAACTCTGTTAAGAACAAATTCTTATTTATAATGACGGCCTACCCCGGCCAAACCCGGACGACGCTGTGCCAATTGTGCGCCGCCCTGTGGGACTCCCAATCAGCCGGGTGTGATGCAGCCTGGATTCGAACCAGCTACTGCAGTGATGCCTCTTGTACTGCGGTGTCTTAGACCATTGTGCCACTCGGGAGCTCTCTTTAACAATCAACTCTTACATTTTTAAAAAATGTATTTAACCTTGATTTAACTAGGCAAGTCAGTTAAGAACAAATTATTTTCTTCCTTTAGAAAAGCATGCGTCTCAACTTTGGTTATTTGCACCATTTCTCTCGTTCACTTTGCATTTAGCAGACGCTCTTATCCAGAGCGACTTACAGGAGGAATTAGGGTTACGTGCCTTGTTTAAGGGTATATCAACAGATTTCACCTAGTCAGCTTGGGGATTCGAAACCAGCAACCTTTTGGGTAATGGCCCAACCTCTTAACTGCTATGCTACCACCCTGCCCACTTTAGCTTATAAATGTTCACACTCACTGATGACACTCACTGATGACACAAATGACATTTGGTAGCTACTAGCTATGCTTGTATAACTTAATGCCTGGATTTGCCTTTTTTTGCAATAAGTTGGCCTTTGGGCTTTTCTTGCATTTTAGCGCCCTCTTGTGTGCTATGTCGGTAATACCGTAAATACAGAGACGAGAGAAAGACGGTATAACGATATGAAAATCTACATACCGCCCAAGCCTAGTATCCAACCACTCTCTCTCTACAACTGACCATGAAATTGGATATCTAGCTAACACAAACCCAAAGAGAGAGAGAGGAACTAACAGCTAGTCACTCTACGTTGTCCCTTACTAATCAGAAAGCAGCCATTGTTCCCCCCTTAGCGTGTGTGTGTGTCTGTGTCTGTATGGGGTCAGGGTTTTTGTGAGATATCAGGCAGTCAGTTCCAGTCTGTTATAAATGAATGAACGTCTCTTGAAGTCACAGAGCTCCTCTCAATGGTCTGCTGTTACAGCCCCTGCGTAGGTGAACTGCAGTACACAAAGGATCTTTAGCCTCCTCCCCTCACCAACCACTCCACCATTCCCACCCTCACCCTTCAGTGTTACGCTCCACCACACCAGCCTGCTTGTGTCTGATAAATAATCCCCAAAACGCCTCCCCCTTTGGCCTCAGAACAGCATCAATTCGTCGGGGCATGGATTCTACAAGGTGTCGGAAGTGTTTCACAGGGATGCTGGCCCATGTTGTCTCCAATGCTTCCCACAGTTGTTTCAAGTTGGTTGGATGTCTTTTGGGTGGTTGACCATTCACGCTCAATAGGAAACTGTTGAGCGTGAAAAACCCAGAAGCGTTGCAGTTCTTGACACATACCGGTGCGCCTGGCACCTACTACCATACCCCGTTCAAAGGCACTTAAATATTTTGTCTTGCCCATTCACCCTCTGAATAGCACACATACACAACCCATGTCTCAATTTTCTCAAGGCTTAGAAATCCTTCTTTAACCTATCTCCTCCCCTTCATCTACACTGATTGAAGTGCATAAGTAAGGTATCATAGCTTTCACCTGGATTCACCTGGTCAGTCTGTCATGGAAAGAGTATGTTTTGTATCCTCAGTGTATGTGAGTATACTGTATAACATCAGACCCCCAGGACTCCCCTTATACAGATCCCCCACCACCCCACCTCGCCCCCTCAGAGTGCAGATCAGGTTACCCTCGCCATCTCTCAGACTCTGAAGAGCAGAGAAAGAACAGGGGGTGACCTCAGTCAGTGGAGGGAGGGAGCAAGAAAGAGAGAGAGCGTGAGTGAGGCAGAGAGAGAGAGAGGGGGAGAGAGAGAGAACCTCAGTGCCAACTGCATCCAGCCTGCCTCTTCATCCTCTGCTAGCTAACCCGAGCCACTCCTAGGAACCAATACTGGTTTGTCATCACTACAGGTGAGCTAACACATTGTGTATGTTCCACTGCTCCTGGCTATTTCCACTGTTCCAAACAAAGAAAGAAGTGATGAGAGAGATGGTGGTTGGATGGTAGACTAGTCTATCTATGTTAATAATTGATACTAGCCAGATGTCACTCCGACACTAGGACAGTGTGTTGTGTCTGTTCTGCTGTCTTTCTGTCTGTCCGGTCAGGCGCATGGAGACTGCTGTACAAAGGAATATTGTAGTAGTATGTATGCTATATCTTACTTTAGTTTGTTAATGTGCTTCTGTTTGTAAAACAACACTCATTCAATAAGTATCATTGTTGAATGTGTATTCATCTCAAAGTATTGGAAGCTGTTGGCTGTGGTGTTTTAGAAACTTGTACTGGGTTAAATGCTCCATATATGATTTCATTGTTAACAGTGAAGTTTCACAGTGAAGTTAACAGGAGGTGTCATTAATACAGATGAATGTGTTTTTATAATGACTAGTGTGTTCTCTGTGAACAGAGCTCTACAGTACTGTACCTGTATTAAGGTGTGTTGTGCAGCTCACTTGTTTCTCAATTACACTGGAAGATGACTCAGTGTGTGTGTTTTCCCCCGGCGGTTCTGCCGAGGGTGTGTGTGTGTGTGTGTTCCCTGGTGCTCCGGAGGTGAGCCATGAGACAGGAATAGGGCCGGGCCGGATCTCACCTGGAGGTGCTGAGTTGGGGATGTCACAGCTCATTTGAGCGTGTGTGTGTGTGTGTGTGTGTATGTGTGTGTGTGTGTGTGTGTGTGTGTGTGTGTGTGTGTGTGTGAGAGCCCTCTCGGTCTAGCCAGGCCAGCTTGGGCTGCACAATGGGTCAGTCTCATAGTCAGCGCCCTCAGTGAGCTAGCGATCGGAGCGTCACCCACCAGCATTCTCTTCATGCTGACACAGCACCAGGAAGAGAAGAGAACGTGTAGGTGGAGTCTTCAATGGAAACTTTGCACAATGAGCCTGCTAATGGAGCTGCAGAGACTGCACTGTTGCTGGAGGGGAGAGAGAGGGAGTGAGGGAAGAATGAAAGAGAAGGGAACACAAAGAAAGAGGAGAAGTCAGGGAAGTTTCTACTCACCCGGTCTAAGGACAGGTATGTGGGGAATAATTTGTAGGGTATCTGTGTGTGTGTGTGTGTGTGTGTGTGTGTGTGTGTGTGTGTGTGTGTGTGTGTGTGTGTGTGTGTGTGTGTGTGTGTGTGTGTGTGTGTGAGAGAGTGGTAGTTGAAACTGTAGTTTTAGACTTTATTCCCACAACACAAGTGGATGTTTATATATGATATTTGGGACGTTGCCTTGTAAGATATGCTCAGTTTGGATATGGTGACTAAATTGGAACCATCATTGTGACATGTACTGTAATCAGTAATCATGTACTGTAATCACTGTGCTGTGTGGTTGGCCTTTAGACAACCTGGTGAAGGTGGTGAGTGGGCAGGCAGGAGATCATTAGCCGCTGTACCAGGTCTGTTTCAACACTCACAGCGTGTGGCATATTTCCTCTTGACGTACTAGACTCTCTGTTAATTAAGCTCTGAGAAAAGAACAGTAACAATGGATGATAAGGTGTGATTGCATGAATGCACAAGATGTGTTACACCCACCCTATTACACCCATAAATGGGTTGAGGTTATCTGTTTTGGCCGTTTTGTTGAAGTTGGTTGGAGTTTTCCCTTTTCACAGGTGATTTGCCCACAGATGACACTAGGTAAATATTTTTTATTTAATGTATCCTTTATTTAGCTAGGCAAGCCAGTTAAGAACAAGTTCTTATTTACAATGACAGCCTATCAGGGAACAGTGGGTTAACTGCCTTGTTCAGGGGCAGAACGACAGATTTTTACCTTGTCAGCTCAGGGATTCGATCCAAGCAACCTTTCGGTTAGGCTACCTGCCGCCCCAATTCTACAGCCTGCATTCTACAGTTTCCTCTATGACCATTGACCCCTGATATGGACAAGAGTGCCTGTTAAATGACCTACTGTAAATGTGAACTATTCATGGAAAAATGGAAACGAGAAGGAAATTAAAGCGTTTAGGAGGTAATGGGACATAATAAGTGGACACTCCCTGGTATAGTGAAGGTCTGTGTTTCCCTACAGCTATGCTGCAAAGCAGAAAGTTAGTATTACACTGAACTGACTGACTAAAAACACTTTGAGTGTGTGTGTGTGTGTGTGTGTGTGTGTGTGTGTGTGTGTGTGTGTGTGTGTGTGTGTGTGTGTGTGTGTGTGTGTGTGTGTGTGTGTGTGTGTGTGTGTGTGTTTGTGTGTGTGTCAGGGTGGGGTATCAGGCAGTTCATCTCTGTTGTTGTATATGACTGAGCGTCTCTTGAAATCACAGGAAATTATACCCATCTACCAATAGGTGCCCTTCTTTATTAGGTGTTGGAAAACCTCTCTGGTCTTTGTTGTTGAATCTGTGTTTGAAATTCCCTGCTCGACTGAGGAACCTTACAGATAGTTGTATGTGTGGGGTACAGAGATGAGGTAGTCATTCAAAAAATAATGTAAAAACTATTATTGCACACAGAGTGAGTCAATGCAGAGTGAGTCCAAAACTCCTGAACTTATTTAGGCGTGCCATAACAAAGGGGTTGAATTCTTATTGACTGAGCTTTTCATTTATCATTAATTTGTAAACATTTCGAAAAACATCATTCCGCTTTGACATTATGGGGTATTGTGTGTAGGCAGTGACAACAAATCTCAATTGAATCGATTTCAAGTTCAGGCTGCAACACAACAAAATGTGGATAAAGTTGAGCGGTGTGAAAACTTTCTGAAGGCACTCATTGGCACTGAGTGTACAAAACATTAAGAATACCTGCTCTTTCCTTGACATAGACTGACCAGGAGATAGCAATGATCCCTTATTGATGTGACTTTTTAAGACCACTTTAGTCAGTCTAGATGAAGGGGAGGAGACTGGTTAACGAAGGGTTTTTAAGCCTTGAACAGTTGAGACATGGATTGAGTCCCATTCAGAGGATGAAGGGGCAAGACAAAATATTTAGGTACCTTTGAACAGGATATGTTAGTAGGTGCCCTGTGCACCGGTTTGAGTGTGTCAATAACTGCAACACTGCTGGGTTTTTCACGCTCAACAGTTTCCTGTGTGTATCAAAAATGGTCCACCACCCAAAGGACATCCAGCCAACTTGACACAACTGTGGGACGCATTGGAGTCAACATGGGCCAGCATCCCTGTGGAATGATTTTGACACCTTGTAGAGTCCAGGCCCCAACGAATTGAGGCTGTTTTGAGGGCAAAGGGGGGTGCAACTCAATATTAGGAAGGAGTTCCTAATGTTTTGTATATATATATTGTGCGTGTGTGTGTGTGTACTGTGTAAAGCCACTGAGTCATGAGCTGATGAATTTCACACCTGCCTGCTGCGCCTCCATAGCAACCGTCACCCCAGCCACAAACATGAGCAGTTATTTCTGCAATCACAGCTTCTATTTCACTCAAGTGTCTGAGTCTCTTTGCTCGTCTGTGTGCTTGCGTGCATTCATTCATGCATGCATGTCAGTAATAGGGCCGATTTTAGCATCTTGGTGGGGGCAAACAATAAAATAAATAATTATGTATGCCAGCAAAGCCGCTACACAACACAACACTAAACAATACATTAATTGCACTATAACAGAGACAAACAGTGCCCACAAACTGTTAGGGCCGACATAAAGCTGTCCCAACAGCAGTGCCAACACCTTACCTGGCTATCAGCGGAGCCTTGTCTGGCAGCGAAACAGTTCATTCAGCCTCATTTACTGCCTTTTTCAAAAACATAGCTGATCTGGCTGACAAAAACAAATGTGATTTCTACTCAGATGCACAAACTATGGCATAAGGGAACGACAAGCACATAAGAGGCAATCTGTAATTTCTATTAAGACATTAATGAGTGAGCTAGGACGGACGTTGTCAATATAACTATTTGTTCAGCACTTTTAGTATGTACAGCGACAGAATTCAGAACATGGGCCGTTCATACATTATTTTCCCTGTACACCAAGTCAGAACCGTAGGATAAATAACAGGGCCATATAAGCAGACAAAGCTTATGCTTGCAATATTCAATGATTACATTTCTCTAAAACAGGCTATAGGCTACATGTGCACCACCAAGTCAGAACAGTAGGCGAAAGAGGGAAAAAAAGACAAAGTTATTAGCATGAGGCACATGGGCTACTAACAGCTTACCATGTAACAAACAATTAGTATTACTTTCTTAGCTACAGTATACATATCTCCCTGGCATATTACATCATTTATGCAGCAGCATACAATACATTTTTGGACTCACCCTGTTCATGCTGTGCTCACTTCCTCCCAAACCACTCATTGTTGAATTTGCTATTTCCAGCTTGTGTAATGTTTGTATACATTGGCCGATGAGCACCGATAGGTTTTATCTATAATTTCTCTTCATATGGCAAGGATTGAAAAGGATTTGCCAGTAGATTGTCAACTTCACTCATGATGATGACTGCTAGCTAAGATTTTTAATGTATGATGTTGACATGATCAGTCCAATCAAAGCTACTGTACATATAATGTGATTTGACATAATTTTATCTGTGGCCAATGACCTTGAGCCTTCTTGAATGGGCATTTTAATATATCTCTATGTCAGCACCCAAAGGGCTAGAATCTTTGCGGTGACTTTGTTTCCCCATGAGTGACAGAACACTGAGCCAATCACGATGCAACGCTTCGTATTTTCTGCTGGCTTACCCCACCACCACAGAAAGCACTGAGCTGGGCTGAAACACCTGCATTTTGAAGATGGCTTACTTAAGATGGCTTACATCTTTGAAATGCAAGAGAAATGTCATAATGTATTAGTCCAGCCCAGGTGCAATTTAAATGTTGGCCACTAGATGGCAGCAGTGTGTGCACAAAGTTTTAGACTGATCCAATGAACAATTGTATTTCTGTTCAAAATTTTGTGTCAAGACTGCCCAAATGTGCGTAATTGGTTTATTAATAACTTTTCAAGTTCATAACTGTGCACTCTCCTCAAACAATAGCATGGTATTCTTTCACTGTAATAACTACTGTAAATTGGACAGTGCAGTTAGATTAACAAGAATTTAAGCTTTCTGACAGTATTAGATATGTCTATGTCCTGTGAAATGTTCTTGTTACTTACAACCTCATGCTAATCGCATTAGCCTACATTAGCTCAACCGTCCCATGGGTGAGACACCAATCTGTAGAGATCCTTAAGAGGTTTTAAGAAAACAAAAAAGAGACCATGTTTGTATGCGGCTTTATTAACTCAATTATATCTAATTTTTTTAAAACATTGTTTGCAAACTGATGTGACACATATTAATGCCAAAATACCTGCAAAACAAGCCCCCCCCCCACACCCAAATTTTTTAAATAAAATATTTGTGTGGCTCAAATGTGTGGCTCAAAACAGACCCTGATTCAGATCCTGCCCATGCTAGATTACGGAGACATAATTTATAGATCGGCAGGTAAGGGTGCTCTCGTGTGGCTAGATGTTCTTTACCATTCGGCCATCAGATTTGCCACCAATGCACCTTATAGGACACATCACTGTACTCTATACTCCTCTGTAAACTGGTCATCTCTGTCTACCCGTCGCAAGACCCACTGGTTGATGCTTATTTATAAAACCCTCTTAGGCCTCACTCCCCCCTATCTGAGATATCTCCTGCAGCCCTCATCCTACACATACAACACCCGATCTGCCAGTCACATTCTGTTAAAGGTCCCCAAAGCACACACATCCCTGGGTCGCTATTCTTTTCAGTTCGCTGCAGCTAGCGACTGGAACGAGCTACAACAAACACTCAAACTGGACAGTTTTATCTGAATATCTTCATTCAAAGGCTCAATCATGGACACTCTTACTGACAGTTGTGGCTGCTTTGTGTGATGTATTGTTGTCTCTACATTCTTGCCCATTTGCTGTTGTCTGTGCCCAATAATGTACCATGTTTTGTGCTGCTACCATGTTGTGTCGCTACCATGTTGTTGTCATGTTGTGTTGCTACCATGCTGTGTTGTCATGTGTTGCTGCTTTGCTATGGTGTTGTCTTAGGTCTCTCTTTATGTAGTGTAGTGTTTTCTCTCTTGTCGTGATGTGTGTTTTGTCCTATATTTATATAGTTTTTATTTATTATTTTTAATCCCAGGCCCCCGTCTCCGCAGGAGGCCTTTTGGGGCTCAAAACAGGCTCTGCCCCACCTGCCCTGAATGCCGGGTCGCCACTGGTCAGTAACATGAGACGTGTGTGAGTGTTTTCCATAAGCGCCGGCTGTCGGCTAAACAGCTGATAAAAGACTCATTGTCAGTCGGGTACTTTTTTCTCGTCATAAATAAACGATAAACGAAAAATCTGTGTAACCTCCCACTAGAATGAACGACATGCATCTTTTAGCGATCTATTGATAGGACAGGCGCCTGTCAATCACAAAGCGAGCGTTGACAGGAAAAGACTGCTGGTTTGTCAGTCTGCTGTCTGTCCGGGCCCTCGGTACCTGTTATTTTTGTGCGCCGTGGTTGGCTGCAGTCAAATTTCTGTTCACAGAGGAGGGAGAGCATGATGCAACTTCGTCTCCTGTGTGTGAATTTATTAAATCCACTATTATTTTGTGTCACATTCAGTTAGACTATTTTATTTAGCATGTTTCATATGGCGCTACACTATAGCCAGCAATGGAGTCGAGGTGCATATTTACTGTGCTTTGACATCCGAACAGCAAGTGTTGACAAATTTATAGAACTAGTCAAAAATGTCATACTGACTAAATAAATGAAATCTCCTCTATCCCTTTTCTATTCATAAATTATACAACTTAGTTATATATCCATGGTATCGCCTCTGGACAATGAATTTACTGACTAGATTAGTAATCTACTGCCTTCCCCAAAGTCCCACCTACAGTGATTGATTGACAGGTCTGAAACCCTAACAACTCTGTGACTCACAAACATACTGCCCCCTCCCCTGACAATCCCACCCTCAGTGATTGATTGACAGGCCAAACTGTTAAAGGAATAGTTCACCCAAATTACAAAACCATGAACGGTGTGGTTTGAACCCTGAATGCTGATTGGCAGACAGCAGTGGGATATCAGACCGTATACCACAGGTATGACAAAACATTTGTTTTTACTGCTCTAATTACGTTGGTAACCAGTTTACAATACTGTAGCAATAAGGCATCTCTGGGTGTTGTGTTGTGTTATATTTCCAATATACCACAGCTAAGGGCTGTATCCAGGCACTCCGCATTGCGTCGTACTTAAGAAAAATCCTCGGCTGTGCTATATTGGCCATATACCACACCCCCTTAGGCTTTATTTCTTAATAACACATTGGTTTCCTTACCATAAGTGTCCACAGCAGCAGAGACAATAAAATACATAATTTGAAGAGCAAACATCATTGTGGCAATTCATATCTTGCAGCAAAACTGTACATGTGACTTTAATCTCGATAGAGGACATGTTTAATGTTTTAAAAAAGTTGTCTCACTAGCCTAGACCTAGACGATATCCAAAACAACCAATAGCACACTGATTTAATACATTTTCAATCATTTTAATTGTAAAGTA
>NC_143032.1:21487500-21497500 GCF_057628025.1 Oncorhynchus mykiss
CAACACACTCAAAGCAGAGACACACTGTAGGCTCGCGCACAACAATCACAGTTCAGACATACACTTATCTGACACACAAAGTGAACTTATCCCGGAGCATCCCACAACAGACACGCACAGTACAGAAACACACACCACAGAGACAATCTATACGGACACACAACCCACAGAGACAGAGAGGAGTAGCACACGCAACACAGAGACAGAGAAGAGTAGCACACCCAACACAGACACAGAGAGGAGTAGCACACCCAACACAGAGACAGAGAGGAGTAGCACACCCTACACAGAGACAGAGAGGAGTAGCACACCCAACACAGAGACAGAGAGGAGTAGCACACCCAACACAGAGACAGAGAGGAGTAGCACACCCAACACAGAGACAGAGAGGAGTAGCACACCCTACACAGAGACAGAGAGGAGTAGCAAACCCAACACAGACACAGAGAGGAGTAGAACACCCAACACAGAGACAGAGAGGAGTAGCACACCCAACACAGAGACAGAGAGGAGTAGCACACCCTACACAGAGACAGAGAGGAGTAGCTCACCCAACACAGAGACAGAGAGGAGTAGCACACCCAACACAGAGACAGAGAGGAGTAGCACACCCTACACAGAGACAGAGAGGAGTAGCGCACCCAACACAGAGACAGAGAGGAGTAGCACACCCAACACAGAGACAGAGAGGAGTAGCACACCCAACACAGAGACAGAGAGGAGTAGTACACCCAACACAAACACAGAGAGGAGTAGTACACCCAACACAGAGACAGAGAGGAGTAGCACACCCAACACAGAGACAAACAGCCCAGTGCCACACACTTTAGAAACCACAGGGAACGTCCATTCAGCCAGTCCATGTGTGGGTATCCTCAACGGACCTGTCACAAAGACCCAGCCTCAGGCCTGCCTCGGTGCTACAAAGCTCCACATTGAGGCATGCGTATCGGGTGTCCGCTGCCAGGAAGAGCACGAGGTGTGTGTCACCAACAGGAACTCAGCAGAGCCGACTGAACCGTCAGATACGGTGAACAGGATCTGTCCAATCATATCGTCCGTGGAGGCTGGACTTCCTTTAGAGGCAGGACTTACTGTAGACGTGGGACTTCCTGAAGAGGCGGGACTTCCTTACTTGCTAGACGCCCGTGTGCCTATACCTGTTCCCGACCCGTATCTCTCACCGTCACTAGACAGGAAGGGGATCAACCAGTCAGAATCCCAGTTAGCCTCACATGTCCTACCTACTGGGCTAGAGAGTGGAGGAATTACAGTGATACAACAACGACAACAACAACAAACACAGCACTCCAGTTCACAACCCCAGGAAAAGGATGCCGTTCAAACCCAGGGCCTAATCCCTGAGCTCCAGGACCAGGGGGGCTCTAGCCCAGAGACACCCAGGGACAGTGAGCACTCGCCTGGGGAGCATAAGTGGGATGAGGCCTGGCTGAGGGAAGGCTCCACCTCTGTAGAGCTCAAGCCTGGTTTTGCTCATCCTCAGTCTGACACTGAGGGGGGCATTGAGGAATGCCTACCCCCCCACCCCTACTCCCTCCCCCACATAGACAGGCCGCTTTGCTCTGACAGCTTAGGGTCCGACGACTCAGAACATTCCCAGCTGAAGACCTCAGACAGAGAGTACAGGACAGGATCAACCCATTCCCTGTCTGTGGAAAGAGAGGAGGAGAAGGAGGAGGAGGGAGAGGAGGAGAAAGAGGAGGAGGAAGATAGTAATGTTTACAGTCAGCAGGAGCAGGCAGTAGAAAGCACGTCCTGTCCTTATTCAGCACAGTCAAACACTGTTACAGCAGAACTCTCTGACCATACAGACACTGTTACAGCAGAACTCTCTGACCGTACAGACACTGTTACAGCAGAACTCTCTGACCATACAGACACTGTTATAGCAGAACTCTCTGACCATACAGACACTGTTACAGCAGAACTCTCTGACCATACAGACACTGTTACAGCAGAACTCTCTGACCGTACAGACACTGTTATAGCAGAACTCTCTGACCGTACAGACACTGTTACAGCAGAACTCTCTGACCATACAGACACTGTTATAACAGAACTCTCTGACCGTACAGACACTGTTATAGCAGAACTCTCTGACCATACAGACACTGTTATAGCAGAACTCTCTGACCGTACAGACACTGTTATAGCAGAACTCTCTGACCATACAGACACTGTTATAGCAGAACTCTCTGACCGTACAGACACTGTTATAGCAGAACTCTCTGACCTTACAGACACTGTTATAACAGAACTCTCTGACCATACAGACACTGTTATAGCAGAACTCTCTGACTCTGACCATATTGGGCTGCCAAGCACAGAGGATGCCTTCAGCCCTACAGGAGTCTTCATAGAGATCACCAGTGATCTGCTTGTTGACCTCAGCTCACAGGGTGTGTCTAGTGACATAGGCCAGGGGTCAACCCAACCTACAGAGACTGAATCTCTTCAGGGAGACAGCACAGAACCCTCTGCCTTAGATCAGGAAGCCACGCCGCTGAGGAGGATAAAGATTACCGTGGGAACAGACTCTACTGTGTGTAACGACGAGGTCCAGAGCCAGCTGAAGGAGCTAGACATCCATCACAGCATTTCTGGGCCTGAACCCTCTCTCTGCACCGTGCCACCCTCCATCCTGCCTCTGTCCTGCCTCTCTGACTCCAACAACAACACCAAGGCCAGCGACGGGTCGGTGTTGGGGTCTCCCTGTACAAGGGGTAAGAGGCCAGAGCAGTGGTCCTCCAAGGTAGAGGTAGCCCCCCAGAGCAGCTCAGAAGAGGGTAGGGATAAAACCCATGACGAGTCCCCTTCCCTGACCGAGCCCTCCACGTGTACCTCTGACCTCCTGGGGGAGACCACAGAGACACCAGACAGCCCCCTAGAATACCCCCCTGAGGACTCTGAGGAGTTCCTGTCCTACCTGGCCTACAAGCACTACTGGAGCAGCGAGGACTCAGCCGTGTCCGGGTTGGGGGACGAGTGTCACTTCAGCTTGGCTGAGGTGGAGGAGCTAGAGAGGCTCCAGGGAGAGGGCCACGGAGACGTCCCTTATCAGAACCATACTGAAACTACAGGCTGTAGGAGAGATACATCTAACCATACAGACACTACAGGCTGTAGGAGAGATACATCTAACCATACAGACACTGCAGGCTGTAGGAGAGATATATCTTACCATACAGACACTACAGGCTGTAGGAGAGATATCTCAGACCATACAGACACTACAGGCTGTAGGAGAGATATCTCAGACCATACAGACACTACAGGCTGTGGGAGAGATATATCTAAACATACAGACACTACAGGCTGTGGGAGAGATATATCTAACCATACAGACACTACAGGCTGTAGGAGAGATATCTCAGACCATACAGACACTACAGGCTGTGGGAGAGATATATCTAACCATACAGACACTACAGGCTGTAGGAGAGATATATCTAAACATACAGACACTACAGGCTGTAGGAGAGATATCTCAGACCATACAGACACTACAGGCTGTGGGAGAGATATATCTAAACATACATACACTACAGGCTGTAGGAGAGATATATCTAAACATACAGACACTACAGGCTGTAGGAGAGATATCTCAGACCATACAGACACTACAGGCTGTGGGAGAGATATATCTAAACATACATACACTACAGGCTGTAGGAGAGATATATCTAAACATACAGACACTGCAGGCTGTGGGGAGGTTGTAGAGGGGGTAGTTAATTCTAATTGTGCTGCTAACAGTCCTTCAGACCTTTCTGAACCCTTAGCTTCCTACCTGGAGACCAGAGGCCTGCTATTGGACAGCACAGAGAAAGAGGAGGTGCAGCAGTCCAGCCCCCACCAATCCCCTAACCCTCCCTCAGAGGGAGACAGACAGGACTGTAGCAAATCACCTGGGGCTTTAGGATTAGAGGACAGTTTGTTTGCTGAGGAGTCCAGCTCGTACAGCACCTACCTCCAGACCAGCTCTCACCCTGCCCTCCTGCAGCAGGATCGTGGGGTGAGGATTGTGAGGTACCCCTACTCCGACGTCAGTCTCAACCTGCTCTCTCTCAGTAGCCTCGAGCCCATCCTAGAGGCAGACTCCGACCGCTCCCTGGACAACTCTGGGATTGTGGAGGATGTGACTGGAGTAGAGGAGGAGGGGGAGGAGGAGGAGGAGGAAGAAGGGGAGGAGGAGGAGCGAAGACAGAGTGTTAGGATGAGGCCCACTGAGAAAGACAGGGACAGTGTTGTCCTGTCTGGTGACATCATCCTGTCAAACTCCACCTCCGGCCTTGAGAGCCCGTCGTTGTGTCTCCCCGAGGACTCATCCAGTATCGAGTCATCAGAGCACCAACTGGACTCGTTGACCTTTGACCCCAGGGGCCATGCAAGCAGCGAGAGACGCTCCAGTCCAACCCCCACCTCTGTGTCCTACGACTTTGACACCACCAGCACTAACAGTGAGGAAACGGAAGAGTCCATCCTGCCTGTCTCGGGGGGGAACACCAACCTCCACAAACCCATGAAGAGCAACTCTAAAGACAGCCAGGCAGGGAGGGCCAAGAGCTCCAAGTTCTCTGTTTTTGCCAAGATGCCTTCTTTCAGGAAGGGGAAGAGTCTGAAGAATGCCAAGGAGGAGGACTTGCCCCGGGACTCACCAGACCTGGGCCTGAGCAGGGATATGGGGGGAGGACAGGTAGGACAAGGGGGAGACACCTCGGATGATGACAATGTTTTCTTGAAGGGGGACATCCTGTGCCAGACGGTTCAGCAGCCCTTCTCCTCTGGTCTGGGTGGTCGCTACGAGACAGAGCAGGAGGATTACAGCTTCTTCCCCTCCACACCGCGCACCCGCCATGTCCGCCTGCTCTTCAGGGATGGGCCTGGGGACACCCCCCTGACCTCCCAGCCCGGAGGTCTCAGACACAACCAGACCGGGGCCCCCGAGGGCCTGCACGGCTACAAGAGGAGCAAGAGCTCTGACAGCCTCAACCTCCGCATGCGCTTCGCCCAGGCCCACAAGTCCCTGTCCAGCCTGTTTGAGTCTCGCTCCATGGACAAGGAGAACGAGGAGGAGCAGGTGAACATTGAGACTGGGAGCGAAGGGGAGGTGGGGCGAGCCAAACAGTCCTGGAGGAGGCTAAAGAGAGAGAGGGCCAAGGAGGCAGAACTGCTGAGGAGGACCCTGTCTGTCCCGGTCGGGGACGGGGTCAAGGGAGGGGACGGTGAGGATGGGGGTGTGAGGACGCCCAGACAGACCCACAGTGACTATGCGTCCCGCTCTGCCTCAGTGCTCAGTGTCTCTGGGTCCCCCTCCTCTCTCAGGGCCCTGTGTCTCACCGACCCCCTCACTAAGAGGGGCTTCCAGGACAGTCAGAGCGTGGCTGGGGAGAACACCCCACTGGGCTGCAAGTCAGAGGGCCAGAGGAGGAAAGGGAAAGTCCCACCCAACGGCCTGTCAATCAACTTCTCTGACTCCGGACCGCACTCCTCGGACGACTCTGAAGCCCCACCCACAAACGACTCCAGCCCCCTGTCGCCCATGAGCCCCGCCTCCCTGGCCACCCTAGCCAATCAGCTGTCTTGGTCCAGCTCCAGGTCCCCAGGAGGAGCCTATGAGAGCACAGCGTCTAGCATGGCAGCAACACCAGACACCCCAGTGAGACCCATGAGCCCCAAGCCCCACAGCCCCAGACCGGCTGCCCAGCACAGGCCCTTCCGCTACCCCCAATCTGCATCAGCCCGGGCCTCAGCCCTGTCCTTGCTCCTCATGGCTCAATCAGCCAGTGTAGAGGGCTTGTCTGACCCACCAGAGAAGCCCAAGACCCTGAAGCCCAGAGCGGGGCCGCTAGGCTCCTCCTCCCTCAGTCCATTGGAGGACAGTGGAGTGGACAGCCAATCACAGATCAACCTGCTTACACCTATGTCCATCAACCAGTTTGAGGTAAGACACAGCTATATGATAACAAAGCTAATAATGCCTCATTGTTATCATTCGTCTGAAGAATTTAATGTGTTAATTAAACAGCCCCAAAAATGTAATCTATTGAACAAAAATAAACAATGTATTCTCAGCTAGCCATCCATACTGTGTGTGATGACGCTCACCCAGGGCCGATCCATCTTTGATTGACAAGAGTAGGTTGTGTGAGAGAAAAGTCTTCACTGGGGTCTGCTGTTCCAACGTTTTGTCCCCATTGTGATATAATGGCCTGACTGTTTGTCTGTTTAACATCATGATAAAGCAGCCTTGTTTACCAATCTATCAAGATGTAGAGGGGAGGCCAGGCAGGGTGCACCATGGGATAGTGTTGACTCTGTCTTTCACTGGCCCTGCCTCAGCCCAGCCTCGGACTGAATGTAAATAACAGCCAGGGCCTAGGGCACTTCATCCATCTCACTGTGTGTGTGTGTATGTGTATGTATATGTGTGTGTGTCTGCGTGCGTGCCTGTGAGAGATTCTGTGTGTTTATGCATTTGTGTGTGTGTTTGTGCATTTGTGTGTGTGTTTATGCATTTGTGTGTGTGTTTGTGCATTTGTGTGTGTGTTTATGCATGCGTGTGTGTGTTTGTGCATTTGTGTGTGTGTTTGTGCATGCGTGTTCGTTCAGATGAAATGCAGAACAAGCCCCTCTTTATCTCCCTCCCTCCCTCCGCTCTCCCCTCTCCTGAAAGAGAGATGAGGAGGAGTGAAACGGCAGAGTCAGCTCTTTCTTTCCTCCGCTGTGCTCTGCTGTCACTGGCGTGGCGTGTGAGTTAGTAGTCTGCTTCCGTCCCATCCCGCCTGACAGCTCTGAAACAGCCCAGCCAGCCCAGCCGTACGCAGCAGGCAGCTGGGTGGCGGACTGCGTATTTTAGCCCCCCCTAGTGGAGCCTGCAGGAAGCACCTTGCAGGCAGCCAAGCAGGGACAAAGAAGCTGAACCACAGCATGATTACAAGTCATGTGACTTAGCTCAGTATTTATGCACACAGGAAATAGAATGACCAATTTAAATCAGTGGAATTTCCTGTCAAGGTGCATCAGTTACGTCAAGCACACCAATAAGACAATTTCATACACCTGTTACATCATACTTATCAACCCTGCATAACAACTGTTTACAATCATGTACCAGTAAGAATGATATGCTGTCATATACACAGAGAGACGGCATATTAGTTCCATAGAGGCCCGGTACTATAGTCTGGAGTGAAAGTGACATTGCCAATCCCATTAACCAGTTGAATATGCACCTAAAGACTCAGGGTGGCTGTAGACCCACCAGCCAGGCAGGAGGAGAGAAGAGGCTAGCAGAGCTTAAGTCCCCTGGGTCTGGACTGGTCACTACTGCCTCAGCCCTCAGACCACCACCAGGCCACAGGCCGAACAGGGAGAGGGACAGGGGTCCAAGACGCCACCGCTGCTGCTCAGACGACCTGTGGATCGAAGAGGAGAAGAGACGGAAGCGGAAGCTGGCCAGAGTCGTGAGGGGCAGCCTGGGACAACTCAACACCCACTGTCCTGAAGATCTGGAGAAAGTAAGACTCCACCATGCTTACCGCTGCAAAAAAACCTACAACCTAGCAGAGAGGGAACCTGTCTCTCTCCTCCTCCTCCTCTTCTCCTCCTCCTCCTTGCTCCTCTTCATCTACGTACTGTCTCAGGGAAGTGTTTTCTCCTCCATCTCTTCTCTCCTTCGCCAGCTGTTTTCTCCCTGGAGTCTTGGCATCTCTCCTTTGTTTACATTTTTTCTCTTCCGTCTTTTTTGGATGTCTTTCTCGCTCGCTCATGTTTCTGTGCCAGTCTCTCTCAGCGCCTACTCTTAGCCTAAACCTGTATGAACCTTCAGGTCAATCTGCTCTGGACAAACATATTAATACTATTGCTATAGTATTATTACATATAATACACACACAGTACCAGTCAAAAATGTTAACACACCTACACATTTTTCTTTATTTTTACTATTTTCTACATTGTAGAATAATAGTGAAGACATCAAAACTATGAAATAAATAATATATGGAATCATGGAGTAACCCGAAAAGTGTTAAACAAATCAAAATAGATTTTAGATTTTAGATTCTTCAAGGTAGCCACCCTTTGCCTTGATGACAGCTTTGCACAGTCTTGGCATTCTCTCAACCAGCTTCATGAGGAATGCTTTTCCAACAGTCTTGAAGGAGTTCCCGCATATGCTGAGCACTTGTTGGCTGCTTTTCCTTCACTCTGCAGTCTAACTCATCCCATACCACCTCAATCGGGAGGTTGGGTGATTGTGGGGGCCAGGTCATATCTGATGCAGCACTCCATCACTCGCCTTCTTGGACAAATAGCCCTTATACAGCCTGGAGGTGTGTTTTGGGTCATTGTCCTGCTGAAATAAGAATAATAGTCCCACTAAGCGCAAACCAGATGGGATGGCGTATTGCTGCAGAATGCTGTGGTAGCCATGCTGGTTAAGTGTGCCTTGAATTCTAAATTAATCACAGACAGTGTCACCAGCAAAGCACCCCCACACCATCACACCTCCTCCTCCATGCTTCACTGTGGGAACCACACATGCAGAGATCATCCGTTCACCTACTCTGCATCTCACAAAGACACGGCGGTTGGAACCAAAAATCTCAAATTTGGTCTAATGTCCATTGCTTGTGTTTCTTGACCCAAACAAGGCTCTTCTTCTTATTGGTGACCTTTAGTAGTGGATTCTTTGCAGCAATTCGACCATGAAGGCCTGATTCCACGCTGTCTCCTCTGAACAGTTGATGCTGAGATGTGTCTGTTACTTGAACTCTGTGAAGCATTTATTTGGGCTGCAATTTCTGAGGCTGGTAACTCTAATGAACTTATCCTCTGCAGCAGAGGTAACTCTGGGTCTTCCTTTCCTGTGGTGGTCCTCATGAGAGACAGGTAACTGTAATAAACTTATCCTCTGCAGCAGAGGTAACTCTGGGTCTTTACTGTAATGGTCCTCGTCAGAGACAGTTTCATCATACCACAGCAGAGGTAACTCTGGGTCTTCCTTTCCTGTGGTGGTCCTCATGAGAGACAGGTAACTGTAATGAACTTGTCCTCTGTAGCAGAGGTAACTCTGGGTCTTCCTTTCCTGTGGCGGTCCTCATCAGAGACAGTTTCATCATACCACAGCAGAGGTAACTCTGGGTCTTCCTTTACTGTAATGGTCCTCATCAGAGACAGTTTCATCATGGCACTTGATGGTTTTTGCGACTGCACTTGAAGAACATTCCAAATTCTTGAAAGGTTCCATATTGACTGACCTTCATGTCTTAAAGTAATGATGGACTGTCATTTCTCTTTGCTTACTTGAGCTCTTTTACCAAATAGGGCTATCTGCTGTATACCACCCCTAACTTGTCACAACACAACTGATTGGCTCAAACACACAGAAGAAAATACATTTAACACATGTTAGTCACCTGGAATGCATTTCAATTATCTCATGAAGCTGGTTGAAAGAATGCCAAGAGTGTGCAAAGCTGTCATGTTTAACACTTTTTTGGTTACTACATGATTCTATATGTGTTATTTCATAGTTTTGATGTCTTCACTATTATTCTATAATGTAGAAAATTGTAAAAAATAAAAATAAATAAAAACCCTTGAATGAGTTGGTGTGTCCAAACGTTTGACTGTTACTTAAAAAGAAAGAAAGACAGGGTCTTAACATAGGAAGTTAGCAGTGTACTAACTACTGTACACCAATAGACTGCTAAGAGGTAGGCCTTGTTGGATCCCAAGCCTCGATTTGTCCTCCTCCCTACAGGCACGGGCTCGAGTGTCCCTGACGACCATGGAGGAGTTCTCCGGGATTCCCCTGAAGGCCCACTGCTTCTCCCAGAGCACCCCCATCGGACTTGACTGTCTGGGCTGGAGACGACGCATCTCCTACCCCTGTGAGTAGCTCCTACCTCCCTTTACATCCTCCTACCCCTGGGAGTACTGCATACTACCGCACACTGCTGGCTCTCTCACT
>NC_143032.1:21505000-21517500 GCF_057628025.1 Oncorhynchus mykiss
AGTGTTTATCCAGCACAAAGGTCTCTAGGTAAGAGATGTATATTTTCACACGGAGCTTATGAGGTTGTTTGTTAATGGTGGAAGATATTGAGGGTGTTGCCCTCAATTGAAATAACGACGTGTGAATTCATGGTGTATTGGTCATATACAGCAGACGGAGGATTAAGTCATTTTGCCATTATGGCAGAGGGCTGTGTATTTGTGTGTGTATCTTTGAGCGTGCATGTGCCTGTGTGTGTGCATGTGCACATATGTGTGTGTGTGTGTTAGCATGTGTGAGTGTGTGAATTTGCACACTCTATAAGTGCCTGTGCAGTACCTGTTTGCTATTTCTGCTGTTGTCATCTGAGCGGGTGCAGCCAGGCTTGGAGTGTAATGATTCAGGAGAGAAGAGACGGCAGTTTTATTAGCCACAGGCTAAAATGCCACTGTGTGTGTGTGCGTGTGCGTATGCGTGCGTGCGTGTGTGTACGTGCGTGTTTGTGTGTATGTGTGTGTGTGTGTGTGTGTGTGTGTGTACGTGCGTGCGTGCGTGTTTGTGTGCGTGTGCATGTGACGGCAGCCCCATTAGCTACAGGCTAAAATGCCAGGCCACAGCTGTTATTAAAGGCAGTAGAAGGGAAGAGACACTAATAGGCTAGCTGCTGTTTGTCACATCAAGGGATAGTCTCTTATCAAACAGGTGCCAATCAGCGGCGTCATGGTAACAGGGATCTGAGTGTGGGGTGGATGTTTGTTATGTATATATGGCTAATATCTTCACTGCATTGCTCAGTTTCAGTTGATGAACTGTCTGTGCTGTACATGTTATATGGGGGGGATACAGTAGGAGAGAATCCTTGGTGTTTGTTGCCAAGTGCACTTTCACACACACATACGCACACACACACACACACACACACACACACACACACACACACACACACACACACACACACACACACACACGGAATGTTATTGGAGAAAGCTGTGGTTTTCAGAATGGCCCTGGTCAGAATCTAAACTGCCGTTGTCTCTGCCTCTCTCTCTCACACACCCACACATTGCACTCTCTCTCTGTCTCTCTTGCTCTCTCTCTCTCTCTCTCTCTCTCTCTCTCTCTCTCTCTCTCTCTCTCTCTCTCTCTCTCTCTCTCTCTCTCTCTCTCTTCCTCTCTCACTTTCTCTCTTTCTCTCCCTCTCACTGCTTGTGAAACCTGATACATGGTAAACATTAAAAGCTAATGAGCCACTTGGTCTCCATTGAGGCTGTCGCACTGCCACGGATGAACTGACAGACAGACAGACAGACAGACAGACAGACAGACAGACAGACAGACAGACAGACAGACAGACAGACAGACAGACAGAAAGACAGAAAGACAGAGAGACAGAGAGACAGAGAGACAGAGCTAGAGAGCATCAAGAGAGGAGGATAGAGTGAGAGAAGATGGTACAGATGTAGGATGATCTTAATTTGATCACTCTTTTTCATTCCGCAGAGAATGCAGATGAACTTCATGATGTACATGAATTAACTTAAAACCCACACTAACACAAGGTTACAGTGCCTTGCAAAAGTTTTTCCTATTTTGTTGCATTACAACCTGTAATTTAAATGGATTTGTATTTGTATTTCATGTAATGGACATACACAAAATAGTCAAAATTGGTGAAGTGAAATGAAAAAAATAACTTGTTTAAAAAAAATCAAAAAGATTAAAAACTGAAAAGTGGTGCGTGCATATGTATTCACCCCCTTTGCTATGAAGCCCCTAAATAAGATCTAGTGCAACCAATTACCTTCAGAAGTCACATAATTAGTTAAATAAAGTCAACCTGTGTGCAATATAAGTGTCACATGATCTGTCACATGATCTCAGTATATATACATCTGTTCTGAAAGGCCCCAGAGTCTGTGACACCACTAAGCATGGGGCACCACCAAGCAAGCGGCACTATGAAGACCAAGGAGCTCTCCAAACAGGTCAGGGACAAAGTTGTGGAGAACAGATTAGGGTTAGGTTATAAAAAAATATCTGAAACTTTGAACATCCCACGGAGCACCGTTAAATCCATTATAAAAAAATGGAAAGAATATGGCACCACAACAAACCTGCCAAAAGAGGACCGCTCACCAAAACTCACGGACCAGGCAAGGAAGGAATTCATCAGAGAGGCAACAAAGAGACCAAAGATAACCCCGAAGGAGCTGCAAAGCTCCACAGCGGAGATTGGAGTATCTGTCCATAGGACCACTTTCAGCCGTACACTCCACAGAGTTGGGCTTTACGGAAGAGTGTCCAGAAAAAGCCATTGCTTAAAGAAAAAAATAAGCAAACATGTTTGGTGTTCGGCAAAAGGCACGTGGGAGACTCCCTAAACATCTGGAAGAAGGTACTCTGGTCAGATGAGACTAAAATTGAGCGCAAACCCAACACTTCTCTTCACCCCGAGACAACCATCCCCATGGTGAAGCATGGTGGTGGCAGCATCATGCTGTGGGGATGTTTTTCATCGGCAGGGACTGTGAAACTGGTCAGAATTGAAGGAATGATGGATGGCGCTAAATACAGGGAAACTCTTGAGGGAAACCTGTTTCAGTCTCCCAGAGATTTGAGACTGGGACGGAGGTTCACCTTCCTGCAGGACACAACATTTAAATGTCTTGGAATGGCCTAGTCAAAGCCCAGACCTCAATCCAATTGAGAATCTGTGGTATGACTTAAAGATTGCTGTACACATTCGGAACCCATCCAACTTGAAGGAGCTAGAGCAGTTTTGCCTTGAAGAATTGGGCAAAAATCCCAGTGGCTAGATGTGCCAAGCTTATAGAGACATACCCCAAGAGACTTGCAGCTGTAATTGCTGTGAAAGGTGGCTCTACACAGTATTGACTTTGGGGGGGATGAATAGTTATGGACGTTCAAGTTCTGTTTTTTTTTGTCTTATTTCTTGTTTGTTTCACAATAAAAAGTATTTTTCATCTTCAAGTGGTAGGCATGTTGTGTAAATCAAATGATACAAAAAAAAAACATTTTAATTCCAGGTTGTAAGGCAACACAATAGGAAAAATGCCAAGGGGGGTGACTACTTTTGCAAGCCACTGTATTATTGCAATTTTCATGTAGCTTACTTTTGGCCAGCTAATAGCCTAACCACTGATCAAGCAACATTATGGACTAAACGTTCAAATCCTGATGCTGCAGGATTATTTTGCTGTGACAATATAGGTCAAATTAAGATCAATAAGAGAGGGTGAGTGGGGGATGGAGGGAAGAGAGGTAGTGAAAAGTGAGGGAAATATAGTTGAGACTCAAACACCTCGTCCATTCAGAAACCCTGGCCGCTCTCACCATAACAGTTATAACAGACTCTCCCCAGACTATTGTGCAGTCACACAGACAGTTTTCCCCTCTCCTGAAAAGCACAGCCCTGTACCACACCAGCTGTAAACTGGACCTCGGGAAGCTTTTATGGGCTTGTTATGTTGTATGAGCCTGTCTTTCCTCTGCCCTGCCTGGCTAGCAGCCTGCTTAAGACCCTTCTTAACCCTTCTTAAGACAGAGCTGTGTTTGTGGAAGATAGCCAAGTGGCTGGTAATGGAATTTCATAGCAGCATTGATTTGAGCTTCATTGACCTCTGAGAGGGTGAGGATGAAAGGTCACAGATGTAGGTAGTAACCTGGCCAGGAAACAAACAGATAGAAAGACGATTCATGTGCATCAGGTTTGCCCTTGAGAAGGAGGGTATTGGGTGTTTGCGAGAAAGAGAAGGAGACGGAAGAGGAGGAGGAAGAGGAGGAGGAAGAAGTAGGAAACAGCCAGACATTGATTCAAAGAGAAGTGTAATCGTATTCCGGCTAGTTGTTTTGGGAGGCGAGGTGACTGTGAGTCCTCCAGAGTTGACATAGGGACAGAGGAGAACGGGAGATCTAGTGCCCCTCCCGAAACACAGAGCCCTAGTGACAGGCAATGGTCTCCCCCTCCCTCCCTCCCTGCTCTTAGATGGGGTGACGTTATCTCCTACTCTTCTCAGGGTTGGTGATTCACCCCCATTCAGATGCCATGATAACATGACACTCAGCCCATGCTGTAGCTGTTGCTGCTAGCTACTGAATCAGACTTTGATGTGGTTCCTCAGGCAGGCAGACAGGCAGGCAGGCAGGCAGGCAGGCAGGCAGGCAGGCAGGCAGGCAGACAGGCAGGCAGGCAGGCACTTACACACACCAGACATCACAGCTTTGTCACGCTCTGAGTATAGGATTACCCACGTCATGGCCGTGCCATTGTCCACTCTCAAACTTTCTGTCAGCTGATACTGAAATATTAGCTTCTTCTTGATCCAACAGTTAAAATAACCATATTCCGTAAAATGCCAGAGTGTGTGCACTGGGCATGCATGTGTGATGGCCACTCTGAGGTGAAGCGAGGCCAGTTGGTGAGGGTCCAGGGACCTCACGCTAACCCTTCCACCAAGCATACTCTCTGTCAGCTAGCACAGATAGAGAGGAGGAGGAGGAGGAGGAGGAGGAAGAGGAGGAAACAAAGGAGAGATGTCTGAAAGCATCCATCCAAACAGGAGGGATGTGGACTCTGGAAAATAGGTTGTCTTTTACACCAGCACACACAGCCCCTGTGTACTGCAGCTTGGCTGCTCCTCTCAGTGTGTACTGGGCAGAGAGGGAAGAAAGGCCTTCGCTTCATCACACTACTGTCATCTCAACTCAAATCACTTCTAACCAGAGACAATTTCCCCTTGGTACAATAAAGCTACATGCATATTTGCTGTGACGAATTTCTAGAAAGAAATGTCTTATTCTTCTTTTTTGTAGGCCTTGTTATGTAGTCACACCCTATGTGATGTCCTGTTTCTCCACTCATATTGACCAATGGGTGAAGGTTGTCACTAGAGAGGTATGAATATGTGATAAGATATTTCCTGTCTCAATTGATTGTACTTTTAATGCTGAATACAAGACAGTCATCTGTGACACTTGATGTGGTGTGTTGTCTCACCATTCTGTGTTATGTACAGTTTAAGCAGGACAGCAGGTAGCCTAGCGGTTAAGAGTGTTGGGCCAGTAACCGAAAGGTTGCTGGTTCCAATCCCCAAACTGACTAGGTGAAGAATCTGTCAATGTGCCCTTGAGCAAAGCACTTAACCCTAATTGCTCCTGTAAGTCGCTCTGGATAAGAGTGTCAGCTAAATTACAAAAAATGTTAAAGTAAAAATGGAAGTGATATGGTTCTGTGGTGCGGTTGAGTGAGATGACTGATTTAAGTGATGTATGGACAGTTCTGTTGGGTCGAGGTGTTACAGGTTCTCTGGTGTGTTGGGTAGAGGTGTTAGAGGTTCTCTGGTGTGTTGGGTAGAGGTGTTAGAGGTTCTCTGGTGTGTTGGGTACAGGTGTTACAGGTTCTCTGGTGTGTTGGGTAGAGGTGTTAGAGGTTCTCTGGTGTGTTGGGTAGAGGTGTTAGAGGTTCTCTGGTGTGTTGGGTAGAGGTGTTACAGGTTCTCTGGTGTGTTGGGTAGAAGTGTTACAGGTTCTCTGGTGTGTTGGGTAGAAGTGTTACAGGTTCTCTGGTGTGTGTTGGGTAGAAGTGTTACAGGTTTTCTGGTGTGTTGGGTAGAGGTGTTACAGGTTCTCTGGTGTGTTGGGCAGAAGTGTTACAGGTTCTCTGGTGTGTTGGGTCGAAGTGTTATAGGTTCTCTGGTGTGTTGGGTAGAGGTGTTACAGGTTCTCTGGTGTGTTGGGTAGAAGTGTTACAGGTTCTCTGGTGTGTTGGGTAAAGGTGTTACAGGTTCTCTGGTGTGTTGGGTAAAGGTGTTACAGGTTCTCTGGTGTGTTGGGTAAAGGTGTTACAGGTTCTCTGGTGTGTTGGGTAGAGGTGTTACAGGTTCTCTGGCGTGTTGGGTCGAAGTGTTACAGGTTCTCTGGTGTGTTGGGTAGAGGTGTTACAGGTTCTCTGGTGTGTTGGGTAGAGGTGTTACAGGTTCTCTGGTGTGTTGGGTAGAGGTGTTAGAGGTTCTCTGGCGTGTTGGGTCGAAGTGTTACAGGTTCTCTGGTGTGTTGGGTAGAGGTGTTACAGGTTCTCTGGTGTGTTGGGTAGAGGTGTTACAGGTTCTCTGGTGTGTTGGGTAGAGGTGTTAGAAGTGTTACAGTGATAGAGTGTTAGAGCGCTGGGAGGCAATTAACTAGCTAATGGTGGTATATAAGCCTATAGGACCCAAGGCACTACATTAGGTCACTGCTTGGGGCACCGGATATGCCATAAAACAGATGTAATACTACCAGAGCTGTTGTTTGGTGAACCTTCTCACATGATGTCATGCATCTAACTACTGGAAGTGGAACACGTCCGCGAATCAACATCTCTCAATGATCTGCTGCAATTATGATTGATTAAAAGATAAACCTTACTGATAATATTGTCTTTCATCACTGTCGGAGTGTACTGATTTC
The DNA here is from genome assembly GCF_057628025.1 of Oncorhynchus mykiss. NCBI lineage: Eukaryota > Metazoa > Chordata > Actinopteri > Salmoniformes > Salmonidae > Oncorhynchus > Oncorhynchus mykiss. Next base: position 21,511,446 of record NC_143032.1, read on the forward strand.
ATGTGTTTTTCCAGTGACAATGTAATGGTCATCACTGCTATAAGATCAAACTTTCACTCAATTTGAATCTGATGATTAAAATCCATAATATGTTTATGTGACACAGTAACTTCCCCTCTCTGACAATGTCCTTTTCTCTCACTCTGCCTCCAGATCTATAAAGAGCATGTCTTTTCTCCACATCTGTACCCAGTAGTACTGTAGCCATCTGCCTGTAGTAATCATTTAGTTAATTAGCCATATTTGTATTGGTTTATGTTCCCCTCTATGTCAGTAGGTTAATTGTCCCCCATTAGAATGCAGTTAGCTGAGCGAAGTCATCGTCAACGTACGCTTTCAACATCCGTGACATTATTACCCCTGTCGTACTGTACTGTGGCCACACCCCTCTGGCATATTTAGTGTAGAATTTACAGGATTGTGTACATGCTGTGGGAGCGTATAAATCTACTGAAGACAGTCTATGCTGCATTAGGAGGTTTAATTTCACAGACAATGCGTAATAGACTACCTCCCTTGCAGAGCTGGCAGCGGCCCAACTATGTAGAAAGCTCGTATTATTTCCCTTTGTCGTCTTTGGGAATGAAGGGAAGAAAAAAATGTTGTTTGTTCTCTCATTGGCTGGAGTAGCTGGAATTCTTTCTCCTTAAATAGACATCATCCCCCCCCATCCTCCTCTCTGTTTCGTTCCAAACCAGGAAGGATCTGGTTCTATCCATTTCAATTAAAGGGGATTTATTGGCATGGGAGCATATGTTTACATTGCCAAAGCAAGTGAAATAGATAATAAACAAAAGTGAAATAACCAATAAAACATTTACAGCAATATAACACTCCCAAAAGTTCCAAAATAATAAAGACATTCCAAATGTCATTATGTCTATACATAACAGTGTTGTAATGATGTGCAAATAGTTAACATACAAAAGGGAAAATAAATAAACATAAATATAGGTTGTATTTACAATGGTGTTTGTTCTTCACTGGTTGCCCTTTTCTTGTGGCAACAGGTCACACATCTTGCTGCTGTCTCCAACCCCACTCCTCCTCCCCTCTTTTGTCATTATATTCCCTCTTTCCACCCCTGCCATGCAGGAACAGTAGAAGATTGGGGTAACTGTGTTTGACGGGTGGTTAGGTTGTGGCTTGTGATAGGTGGTCATATAGGAAGCACAGTATATGACCACAGGGCCAGCGTTCATACTGTCATTCTCACATGACAAGCTGCCAAGTTGGTTAGCAGAGAGGCAGGCAGGTAGAGAGGCAAGCTGATAGAGAGGCAGGCAGGTTGAGAGGCAGGCTGACAGAGAGGCAGGCTGGGAGGCAAGCTGACTGAGAGGCTGAGAGGCAGGCTGACAGTGGCAGGCAGGCTGGCAGAGAGGCAGGCAGGCAGGCTGACATAAAGGCAGGCAGAGAGGCAGGCAGAGAGGAAGGCAGAGAGGAAGGCAGAGAGGCAGGCAGGCAGGCTGACATAAAGGCAGGCAGAGAGGCAGGCAGAGAGGAATGCAGATAGGCGGTCTGACAGAGAGGAGGGCTGACAGATAGGCGGTCTGACAGAGAGGAGGGCTGACAGAGAGGTGGTCTGACAGAGAGGCGGTCTGACAGAGAGGGGGTCTGACAGAGAGAGGGTCTGACAGAGAGGAGGGCTGACAGATAGGCGGTCTGACAGAGAGGAGGGCTGACAGAGAGGTGGTCTGACAGAGAGGCGGTCTGACAGAGAGGGGGTCTGACAGAGAGAAGGTCTGACAGAGAGGGGTTCTGACAGAGAGGAGGGCTGACAGAGAGGGGGGTCTGACAGAGAGGAGGGCTGACAGAGAGGGGGTCTGACAGAGAGGCGGTCTGACAGAGAGGCGGTCTGACAGAGAGGGGGTCTGACAGAGAGGCGGTCTGACAGAGAGGGGGTCTGAATAGAGGGGGTCTGACAGAGAGGCGGTCTGACAGAGAGGAGGTCTGACAGAGAGGGGGTCTGACAGAGAGGGGGTCTGACAGAGAGGCGGTCTGACAGAAAGGCGGTCTGACAGAGAGGGGGTCTGACAGAGAGGCGGTCTGACAGAGAGGCGTTCTGACAGAGAGGCAGGTGGGCAGAGAGGGGGTCTGACAGAGAGGGGGTCTGACAGAGGGGCAGGCAGGCAGAGAGGCAGACTGGCAGAGAGGGGGTCTGACAGAGAGGCAGGCTGGCAGAGAGGCAGGCTGACAGAGAGGCAGACGGATAGGCAGGCTGTCAGGCAGGCACACCAGGTGGAAGGGAACTGCTCTATGTCAGTGCGTAATTATAGGTTGACACAAGTGACTGGCCTTGTTCTTCTCTTTCATTGCTCCCTTCATACCTTGAATATTTCCTTACCTGCTATGGAAGAGGGGGGTTGGAGAGAGAAATATTCATTGAATATTGCTTTTCTTATTATCTACAGTACCAGTCAAAAGTTTGGACACACTATTTTCTACATGAAATAACACATATGGAATCTTGTAATAACCAAAAATGTGTTAATCAAATCAAAATATATTTTAGATTTTAGGTTCTTGAAAGTAGCCACCCTTTGCCTTGATTACAGCTTTGCACACTCTTGGCATTCAACTTCACCTGGGATGCTTTTCCAACAGTATTATTACTATTATTATTAGTATTATTAGTATTATTATTAGTAGTAGTATTATTATTAGTAGTATTATTAGTATTAGTAGAAGGAGTTCCCACATATGCTGAGCACTTGTTGACTGCTTTTCCTTCACTCTGCAGTCAAACTCATCCCAAACCATCTCAATTGGGTTGAGGTTGGATGATTGTGGAGGCCAGGTCATCTGATGCAGCACGCCATCACTCACCTTCTTGGACAACTAGCCCTTACACAGCCTGGTGATAGTCCCATTAAGTGCAAACCAGATGGGATGGCATGTCACTACAGAATGCTGTGGTACCCATGCTGGTTAAGTGTGCCTTGAATTCTAAATTAATCACAGACAGTGTCACCAGCAAAGCACCATCACACCTGGCTCTGGGTCTTCCTTTCCTGTGGTGGTCCTCATGAGAGACAGTTAAATGTAATGAACTTCTCCTCTGCAGCAGAGGTAACTCTGGGTCTTCCTTTCCTGTGACAGTCCTCATGAGAGACAGTGAACTGTAATGAACTTATCCTCTGCAGCAGAGGTAACTCTGGGTGTTTACTGTAATGGTCCTCATCAGAGACAGTTTCATCATGGCACTTGATGATTTTTGCGACTGCACTTGAAGAATCTTTCAGAATTCTTGAAATTGACTGACCTTCATGTCTTAAAGTAATGATGGACTGTTTCTCTTTGCTTATTTGAGCAGTTCTTGCCATAATATGGACTTGGTCTTTTACCAAATTCTGTATTTTCTGTATACCACCCCTACGTTGTCACAACACAACTGATTGGCTCAAAAGCATTAAGAAGGGAAGAAATTCAACAAATTAACTTTTAACAAGGCACACCTGTTAATTTAAATGCATTCCAGGTGACTACCTCAAGAAGCTGGTTGAGAGAATTCCAAGAGTGTGCAAAGCTGTAAGGGTGGCTACTTTGAAGAATCTGAAATATATAATATATTTTTTATTTGTTTAACACTTTTTTGATAACTACATGATTCCATATGTGTTATTTCATAGTTTTGAAGTCTTCACTATTATCCTACAATGTAGAAAATAGTAAAAATAAAGAAAAACCTTTGAACGAGTAGGTGTGTTCAAACTTTTGACCGATAGTGTTTCTATATGTTTGCTTTGCCAATGTACAGTATGTGGTTACACGTTCCAAGTCAATAAATCCTTTTGAATTTAAATCTCAGAGCCTCATGAGGGCTTTGTAACCCCCCTCTCTCTCTTTCTCTCCCACTTTCTCTGTGACCTGTGTACCTCTTTGACCTCCACACTAGTTGACCAGGGTAAACACAGGGCGAAGTGTAGAGCGTGTGAAGCTCCTCCGGTTCTGAGGCTGGACCAAAGGCCTCTCCTCCGGGGCTTGTCACAGTGATCACTGGGGTGGCTGTGTGGTCAGTCATGGGCCTCAGTGTCTCATGTTGACGACTCCCAGATCCCTCCCTGCACTTGTGCTTTTACGATCAGATGAGATGAGTTCTCTTGCTCTATATTTAGTCTCTTTGATGCTCCCTCCATCCCAGCCCCTGCTTCTCTCTCTCTCTCTCTCTCTCTCTCTCTCTCTCTCAGTTCTCACGAGACAGGACTCATCGTGAGTTGGAACTGAACTGGGAACAACATTTTCACTAGTCTCTGTGGACTAGAGTTTGTACAGTACAGTGATCGCTTTGTTTCATTGCGTATTAGTCATGCTGCATACAAGCTAATTGAATAATTAAAACAATTTAGTTTCTAAAAATAAGATGCAAATCTATGTTTGGATAAACGGTTAGCCTATTGGTAGAAGCTTGAATACTTACTTGGTGTTACGTGTATAAGGTTGAGGAATATCTGCTTCTACGTGAATCCCTTTTGGTATCCTAGTGTTATGTTAGAAGTACTTAACGGTAGTGTCTTTCTCCATCGGCATTCCTCTGGAGTCTAGTTTAAGTGTGTGTGTGTATGTGTGTGTGTGTGTGTGTGTGTGTGTGTGTGTGCGTGTGCGTGTGCGTGTGCGTGTGCGTGCGTGCATGCGTGCATGCGTGCGTACGTGCGTGTGTGGTGTTGGCACATCTGAGAATACCCCACTGCCCGGCATCCTCCCATGTGTTAGTTAGGGTGTAACAGGCAGGTGCAGCTGACCCCCTTTACACCCCTGTAATTGGTGTAAAACATATTTTCACATTCAGGTCTCAGGGGAGGCGGGGGAGGGTGGGGATTCGAGAAGGAGGGTGGAGATGTGTTGCCGTTGGCAACCTGCTGTTAAAGAGCATTTCCTAAACTGCAGGCAAGTTGGGAAGTGAAGGTCGTGGGCATATGTAATCTATCAGATTCAACTTATTTGTCACTCCAGTACATGTACACTGGGTGTACAAAACATTAAGAACACCTGCTATACACTGAGTGTACAAAACATTAAGAACACCTGCTATACACTGGGTGTTACAAAACATTAAGAACACCTGCTATACACTGGGTGTACAAAACATTAAGAACACCTGCTATACACTGGGTGTTACAAAACATTAAGAACACCTGCTATACACTGAGTGTACAAAACATTAAGAACACCTGCTATACACTGGGTGTACAAAACATTAAGAACACCTGCTATACACTGGGTGTACAAAACATTAAGAACACCTGCTATACACTGGGTGTTACAAAACATTAAGAACACCTGCTATACACTGAGTGTACAAAACATTAAGAACACCTGCTATACACTGGGTGTACAAAACATTAAGAACACCTGCTATACACTGGGTGTACAAAACATTAAGAACACCTGCTATACACTGAGTGTACAAAACATTAAGAACACCTGCTATACACTGGGTGTACAAAACATTAAGAACACCTGCTATACACTGGGTGTACAAAACATTAAGAACACCTGCTATACACTGAGTGTACAAAACATTAAGAACACCTGCTATACACTGGGTGTTACAAAACATTAAGAACACCTGCTGTACACTGGGTGTACAAAACATTAAGAACACCTGCTATACACTGGGTGTACAAAACATTAAGAACACCTGCTATACACTGGGTGTACAAAACATTAAGAACACCTGCTCTTTCCATGACATGGACTGACCACGTGAATCCAGGTGAAAGCTATGATCTCTTATTGATATCAGTTGTTAAATCCACTTCAATCAGTGTAGATGAAGGGTAAGTACCTTTGAACAGGGTATGGTAGTAGGTGACAGGCGCACCGGTTTAAGTGTGTCAATAACTGCAACACTGCTGGGTTTTTCACGCTCAACAGTTTCCGTGTGCATCAAGAATGGTCCACCACCCAAAGTACATCCAGCCAACTTGACACAACTGTGGGAAGCATTGGAGTCAACATGGGCCAGCACCCCTGTGGAACACTTTTGACCTCTTAAAGGGATACTTCAAGGTTTTGGCAATGTCAGTCTACATCCCCAGAGTCAGATGAACTCGTG
>NC_143032.1:21775000-21795000 GCF_057628025.1 Oncorhynchus mykiss
GTTACCATACCATTAATTATCAAGTTACCACACCATTAATTATCAAGTTACCATACCATTAATTATCAAGTTACCATACCATTAATTATCAAGTTACCACACCATTAATTATCAAGTTACCATACCATTAATTATCAAGTTACCATGCCATTAATTATCAAGTTACCACACCATTAATTATCAAGTTACCACACCATTAATTATCAAGTTACCATACCATTAATTATCAAGTTACCATACCATGAATTATCAAGTTACCACACCATTAATTATCAAGTTACCATACCATTAATTATCAAGTTACCATACCATTATCAAGTTACCACACCATTAATTATCAAGTTACCATACCATTAATTATCAAGTTACCATACCATGAATTATCAAGTTACCATGCCATTAGTTATCAAGTTACCATACCATTAATTATCAAGTTACCATACCATTAGTTATCAAGTTACCATACCATTAATTATCAAGTTACCATACCATTGATTATCAAGTTACCATACCATTATCAAGTTACCATACCATTGATTATCAAGTTACCATACCATTAACTATCAAGTTACCATACCATTAATTATCAAGTTACCATACCATTAATTATCAAGTTACCATACCATTGATTATCAAGTTACCATACCATTATCAAGTTACCATACCATTGATTATCAAGTTACCATACCATTAATTATCAAGTTACCATATCATTAATTATCAAGTTACCATACCATTAATTGTAGGCTATAGTTGAGTAAAATCCTTATTTGTGAGTGTAGGTTAGACTGTTTGGTAGTTGTTCTGTCACTAGATGTGTCCTCTGTGTTTCTCAGTATATCTAACCCCCCCTATTCAATTCAATGCTGCTTTATCTCCTCAGAGGCACTTACATTTATCATACTGTACGTGCTACCTGTGTATGTATATATAGTTCTGTAACTGTCAGTGCCTCCTGGACTGTAGGTTTGCTGGGCCCATGGAGAGACTTCAGGCTGAGGCAGAGCTGATCAACAGAGGGAACAGCACCTACCTGGTCCGCCACCGGAGCCGCGAGTTCACAGAGTACGCCATCAGCATCAAGTAAGTGAGCAACATGGTACAGCACAGTACAGCATGGTACAGCACAGTGCAGCATGGCACAGTATAGCATGGTACAGCACAGTACAGCATGGTACAGCACAGTACATCACAGCACAGCATGGCACAGCACAGTACAGCATGGCACAGTATAGCATGGTACAGCACAGTGCAGCATGGCACAGTATAGCATGGTACATCACAGTACAGCATGGCACAGTACAGCATGGTAAATCACAGTACAGCATGGCACATTACAGCATGGTACAGCACAGTACAACATGGCACAGCACAGTACAACATGGCACAGCACAGTATAGCATGGCACAGTACAGTACAGCACAGTACAACATGGTACAGCACAGTACAGCATGGTACAGCACAGTACAACATGGCACAGCACAGTACAACATGGCACAGCACAGTACAGCATGGCACAGTACAGTACAGTACAGCACAGTACAGCAAAATACAATACAGTACAGCATGGCACAGTACAGTACAACATGGCACAGTACAGTACAGTACAGCACAGTACAGCACAGTACAGCAAAATACAATACAGTACAGCACAGTACAGCAAAATACAATACAGTACAGCATGGCACAGCACAGTACAGCATGGCACAGTACAGTACAGTACAGCACAGTACAGCACAGTACAATACAGTACAGCATGGCACAGTACAGTACAACATGGCACAGTACAGCACAGTACAGCACAGTACAGCAAAATACACTACAGTACAGCACAGTACAGCAAAATACAATACAGTACAGCATGGCACAGCACAGTACAGCATGGCACAGTACAGTACAGTACAGCACAATACAGCACAGTACAATACAGTACAGCATGGCACAGTACAGTACAACATGACACAGTACAGCACAGTACAGCAAAATACAATACAGTACAGCACAGTACAGCAAAATACAATACGGTACAGCACAGTACAGCAAAATACAATACAGTACAGCACAGTACAGCACAGTACAGCAAAATACAATACAGTACAGCACAGTACAGCACAGTACAGCAAAATACAATACAGTACAGCACAGTACAGCAAAATACAATACAGTACAGCATGGCACAGCACAGTACAGCATGGCACAGTACAGTACAGTACAGCACAGTACAGCAAAATAGAATACAGTACAGCATGGCACAGTACAGAAAAATACAATACAGTACAGAACAGTACAGCAAAATACAATACGGTACAGCACAGTACAGCAAAATACAATACAGTACAGCACAGTACAACACAGTACAGCAAAATACAATACAGTACAGCACAGTACAGCAAAATACAATACAATACAGCATGGCACAGTACAGTACAGTACAGTACAGCACAATACAATACAGTACAGCATGGCACAGTACAGTACAGCACAGTACAGCAAAATACAATACAGTACAGCATGGCACAGTACAGTACAGCACAGTACAGCAAAATACAATACAGTACAGCATGGCACAGTACAGTACAGTACAGCAAAATACAATACAGTACAGCATGGCACAGTACAGTACAGTACAGCAAAATACAATACAGTACAGCATGGCACAGTACAGTACAGCACAGTACAGCAAAATACAATACAGTACAGCATGGCACAGTACAGTACAGTACAGTACAGCACAATACAATACAGTACAGCATGGCACAGTACAGTACAGTACAGTACAGCACAGTACAGCACAGTACAGCAAAATACAATACAGTACAGCACAGTACAGCAAAATACAATACAGTACAGCATGGCACAGCACAGTACAGCATGGCACAGTACAGTACAGTACAGCACAGTACAGCACAGTACAATACAGTACAGCATGGCACAGTACAGTACAACATGGCACAGTACAGCACAGTACAGCACAGTACAGCAAAATACAGTACAGTACAGCACAGTACAGCAAAATACAATACAGTACAGCATGGCACAGCACAGTACAGCATGGCACAATACAGTACAGTACAACATGGCACAGTACAGTACAACATGACACAGTACAGCACAGTACAGCAAAATACAATACAGTACAGCACAGTACAGCAAAATACAATACGGTACAGCACAGTACAGCACAGTACAGCAAAATACAATACAGTACAGCACAGTACAGCACAGTACAGCAAAATACAATACAGTACAGCACAGTACAGCACAGTACAGCAAAATACAATACAGTACAGCACAGTACAGCAAAATACAATACAGTACAGCATGGCACAGCACAGTACAGCATGGCACAGTACAGTATAGTACAGCACAGTACAGCAAAATAGAATACAGTACAGCATGGCACAGTACAGAAAAATACAATACAGTACAGCACAGTACAGCAAAATACAATACGGTACAGCACAGTACAGCAAAATACAATACAGTACAGCACAGTACAACACAGTACAGCAAAATACAATACAGTACAGCACAGTACAGCAAAATACAATACAGTACAGCATGGCACAGCACAGTACAGCATGGCGCAGTACAGTACAGCACAGTACAGCAAAATACAATACAGTACAGCATAGTACAGTACAGTAGAGCACAATACAATACAGTACAGCATGGCACAGTACAGTACAGCAAAATACAATACAGTACAGCATGGCACAGTACAGTACAGCACAGTACAGCAAAATACAATACAGTACAGCATGGCACAGTACAGTACAGCACAGTACAGCAAAATACAATACAGTACAGCATGGTACAGTACAGTACAGTACAGTACAGCAAAATACAATACAGTACAGCATGGCACAGTACAGTACAGCACAGTACAGCAAAATACAATACAGTACAGCATGGCACAGTACAGTACAGTACAGTACAGCACAGTAAAGCAAAATACAATACAGTACAGCACAATACAGCACAGTACAGCACAGCACAGCACAGTACAGCACAGTACAGCACAGTACAGCACAGCACAGCACAGTACAGTACAGTACAGCATTCACAGCACAACACAGCACAGCACAGCACACACAGTACAGCATTCACAGCACAACACAGCACAGCACAGCACACACAGTATAGTACAGCACAGTCACACCCTGCAAATAGTCCTCTTAAAGCTTGCGTTAATTATTAGTTCTGTCAGTGCTAGTGAGATGCTAGTTCAGTCCTACCATTGACTTTCTGCACAGACTGTACTGTATGTTGCGCTGCTCTGGATAAGTGGATGGGCTGAAGGACGGCATTGGACAATACATACATTGTATTGTGCATTAAAAAGAAATGTACAAAATAATTACAACAATGAGGTGAGGCGTGCAGGAGTTACGATTCTGATAAGTGAGTGCTACAGTAGAGTGGTATTTGTTTTACGTGCTGTTTAGCATTGCTGCAAGCACATGTAAACCTCATGTGAGGTAGATGGGAAAATAACACTTTTGCATGTGATCACTGTATCATTTCAGTCCCCCCAGGCTGTTTGTATGCTGTAGATAGACAGATTACGGTCCTGTATGTTCAGACAGGTTGAAACATGCCAATGATACGCAGGGTAAAAAAACTAGATGTTTTATTGTCACATACTCCAGATAGGTGCAGTGTTGTTTTACAAGGTCAGCCATAGCACCTAGTACATAGTTCTAGGTTTAAGTGCCTTGCCCAAGGGCACATCAGCAGATTTTTCATCAGCTCGGGCATTCAAACTAGTGTTCTTTCAGTTACAGGCCCAACGCTCTAACCGCTAGGCTACCTGCCACCGTAGGCTACCTGCCGCCGTTTCTGCCCCAAGTTGGGTTGCGACACTTCTTCCCTGAAGGGAGCCGGTAGAGCTGAGAGAGAGAGAGAGAGAGAGAGAGAGAGAGAGAGAGAGAGAGAGAGAGAGAGAGAGAGAGAGAGAGAGAGGGAGAGAGAGAGAGAGAGAGAGAGAGAGAGAGAGAGAGAGAGAGAGAGAGAGAGCTGCTCTGAGAGGCTGCTTGAAACATTCCCTTCAACTCCACTTAATTCATCTCCTCCTTTTTCCTCTCTTACGAAGGCAGAGCTTTTCAATGCCTTCCAGTTTCACCAGAGCTGAAGTCTTAATTGCTCGCGTGTGAAGCATGCCACTGCAGCACTGGTGAAGAAACCCAGAGAGACTGTTAGACAGCCTGCTCAAGGTTATTTAATCCATCACAAAGAAAACGAGAGGAAAAGAGAAAAAAGAAAACTCTGCATCTGCGTGGAAACTGCATTAAGAAAGTGTTTGAAACAGACAATGCCCTATCCTTGGCTCTGCATCACACTGCTGTGGTATTGAGGCCCTGCCGCCTTCCTTCCACAAGCTACAGCGACTCCAGCCAAGAGGGTCCAGTCAGTCTAAATTAAGCTCTGGCATTTCAGTGTACAATAGGCCCGTCACTGGGGTTTGTTTTGGTGCGTAGAATATGGATTAGGCCATATTATTGGGGGATTACGGCTCTAAGAGGGAGATAAGAGGATAATAATGGAGACTAATAGAGATCAAGAGAGGACAGGGCTTTCTTTGAGAGAGACAGACAAAAGGGGGCTGACTCTATTGGCTCTGTGTCTCTATACCCTCCCCTCCTCCCTGCCCCACTCTGCCCTGCTGATACCCTCTAAATGGGGGCGACTGCCCTTCCATCAGCCCCCTCCCCTGGTCCCGTGAATACCAACTGGTAATGAGGAATGGTGCCCCTGTCAATCGACGTCTACACACATACACACACACACCCCTCTCCATCACTCTTGTGTCAGAAACCCAACCTGGTCTCAGGGCATTTCGTATGGAATGTATTCATTTGTGGGTATCCATCATCCATTTCATATGATATGTTACGAACAAATTCTAATTTGTTGTGGCTCACATTGGGTAGGGGGCTAACGCTAGCTTTAGCTATCTGGCTAACGTTAGCTAGGTTATGGGGTTATGGTTTCAGGTTCCTTAATGAACCTATTAAAACTCACGGACGATAAGTAAAGCTTAAACCAAGTTTGTTCTCCCATTGGGTCATACAGCTGCATAAGACATATACATATTTCCACCAGTGGTAATATATACCCCAATTTTGGTCTCCTCCTTCTCTCTAAACATTACATATTTAATACTAGGCAGGAAGTTACAATTGAAGTCGGAAGTTTACATACACTTAGGTTGGAGTCATTAAAACTTGTTTTTCAACCACTCCACAAATTTCTTGTTAATAACAAACTATAGTTTTGTCAAGTCGGTTAGGACATCTACTTTGTGCATGACAAAAAAAAGTAATTTTTCCAACAATTGTTTACAGACAGATTATTTCACTTATAATTCACTGTATCACAATTCCAGTGGGTCAGAAGTTTACATACACTAAGTTGACTGTGGCTTTAAACAGCTTGGAAAATTCGGGAGATTTATGTCATGGCTTTAGAAACTTCTGATAAGCTAATTGACATAATTTGAGTCAATTGGAGGTGTACCTGTGGATGTATTTCAAGGCCTACCTTCAAACTCAGTGCCTCTTTGCTTGACATCATGGGAAAATCAAAAGAAATCAGCCAAGACCTCAGAAAAAATATTGTGGACCTCCACAAGTCTGGTTCATCCTTGGGGGCAATTTCCAAACACCTGAAGGTACCGAATTCATCTGTACAAACAATAGTACGCAAGTATAAACACCATGGGACCACGCAGTCGTCATACCGCTCAGGAAGGAGACACGTTCTGTCTCCTAGAGATGAATGTACTTTGGTGGAAAAGTGCAAATCAATCCCAGAACAACAGCAAAGGACCTTGTGAAGATGTTGGAGGAAACAGGTACAAAATCTATATCCACAGTAAAATGAGTCCTATATCGACATAACCTGAAAGGCCGATCAGCAAGGAAGAAGCCACTACTTTTTGGAGAAATGTCTTCAGGTCTGATGAAACAAAAATAGAACTGTTTGGCCATAATGACCATCGTTATGCTTGGAGGATAAAGGGGGAGGATTGCAAGCCAAAGAACACCATCCCAACCGTGAAGCATGGGGGTGGCAGCATCATGTTGTGGATGTGCTTTCCTGCAGGAGGGACTGGTGCACATCACATAATAGATGGCTTCATGAGGGAGGAAAATTCTGTGGATATATTGAAGCAACATCTCAAGACATCAGTCAGGAAGTTTAAGCTTAGTGGCAAATGGGTCTTCCAAATGGACAATGACCCCAAGCATACTTCCAAAGTTGTGGCAAAATGGCTTAAGGACAACAAAGTCAAGGTATTGGAGTGGCCATCACAAAGCCCTGACCTCAATCCTATAGAAGATTTGCGGGCAGAACTGAAACAGTGTGTGCGAGCAAGTAGGCCTACAACCTGACTCAGTTACACCAGCTCTGTCAAGAGGAATGGGCCAAAATTCCCCCAACTTATTGTGGGAAGCTTGTGGAAGGCTACCCAAAACGTTTGACCCAAGTTAAACAATTTAAAGGCAATGCTACCAAATACTAATTGAGTGTATGTAAACTTCTGACCCACTGGGAATGTGATGAAAGAAATAAAACCTGAACTACATCATTCTCTCTACTATTATTCTGACATTTCACACTCTTAAAATAAAGTGGTGATCTAACTGACCTAAGACAGGGACTTTTTACTAGGATTAAGTGTCAGGAACTGTGAAAAACTGAGTTTCAATGTATTTGGCTAAGGTGTATGTAAACTTCCGACTTCAACTGTAAGTGATACGGGACACAAACTGTTCCTTCTCCCTTAAGGTGACCTGACCTGACCTGACCTTGACCCCCTTTCTCACTAATCCACAGCTCTCCATCCTTATCAGTGCCTGCCAACATGTGATTATACTTCCTTTACTCAATACATTCCAAGCTTAATTACATCCACCATATACCTTCCTCCTACAGATAACCATTCACTTCTGGTGTAGACCCAGACTTTGGCACCCCTCATGTCTCCAGTATAACTGATGATTAACAATCTTTAAAGTTTAGAAAGCTGAACCCAAAGGTTAGGGGTTAAGGTTAGGAATTAGGTTAAAGGGTTAAGGTTAGGTTTAGGGGAAGGGTCAGCTGAAAGGGTTAAGGTTAGGATTAGGATTAGGGGAAAGGTTAGCTAACATGCTAAATAGTAGCAAAGTAATTAAAAAAGTAGCAAGTAGTTGAAAAGTTACTAATTAGCTGACATGCTAAAGTTGTTCATGCAGCGATTCAAACACGCAACTTTTGGGTTGCTAGACGTTTGCGTTATATGCCCACCCATCCAACCCTACCATTCACCCTCCTTTTGTTTTTGCCTTGATTAATCTTCTGTTTTATGTTAACATACCATTCGTAACATTTCATACTAATTAGCGTGTCCCTGGTTTACAGTTACTATGTAACGTGTAGTCTATGAGACCAGGCTGCAGAAACCTTTGGGCCCATGCATTACCATGGCAGCGGTCGCTCCGCATGGGTCTACTGGGGGATCGATCTCAATGATCACCAGAACATTACACTCATCCCTTATTCATGGCCCACAGGTACAGCAATGACGTGAAGCACATCAAGATCCTGACCAGAGATGCCTGCTTCCACATCGCAGAGAACAAGAAGTTCAGGAGTATATTAGTGAGTTTCCCTTTCACAGCAACACCTCTGCATTTCGCACATAAATAAATCACTCAGCGTTTCTTTAATTAAATGTCAAAACATGAATTTATTTTTAGCCCCTTGCTGTGTGAAAATAGCTCTGATTAGAGGTAGATTACTGGTGTGGTTTACTTTACTGCCCGTAGGCCTTGTAGAGAGTTATAGACAGGGATCGGTCCAGGGTGGATTGGATGTGTTCTCTCCCTTCTATTCACCCAGGATTGTGTTTCCTTCAGCTGCGGTTAGAAATGAGATTTTACTGTTAGTCCTACTCTGTACGTGTATGCTAGTTTTATTTCACCCAAACTTTTAATCTTCATATTAAGTTAATCATTTTGTTGATTTCATTTAATTGGTATTGGACAGAGGACATTTTAAAACAGATTTAGAATTATATAGAGCACACTACTATTTTTTCATAAATCATTTTCATGCCAATGGTATTGTTGTGTGAGGCTATTTGGCTAACTGTGAGAATGTGTGTGTGTGCCTGTGTGTGAATGTGCGTGTGCCTGTGTGTGTGTGTGTGTGTGTGTGTGTGTGTGTGTGTGTGTGTGGGTGTGTGTGTGTGTGTGTGTGTGTTACAGGAACTAATTGAGTACTACAAACACCATTCATTGAGGGAAGGCTTCAGAAGCCTGGACACCACACTGCAGTTCCCCTACAGAGAGCAGGAGAATGCTGCTATGCTCCACACCAACAGACCCGGAGGAAACAGTGAGTATAAAAACAACACAACACAACACGAATCTAGAACCAAAAAGGGTTATTTGGCTCTCCCTATAGGAGAACCTTTGAAGAACCCCTTTTGGTTCCAAGTAGAACAATTTTGGGTTCCCAAAGACCTAAAAAAGGATTCTATCTGGAACCTGAAATGGTTCTCCTATGGGGACAGCCGCAGAACCCTTTTGGAACCCTTTTTTCAGTGTTCACATTAAGGCACTGCCTCCTTTAGGTCTGTAGTCAGGACCTGTAAATAACAATCAAACACTTCATCATTGAATTTCGGTTCCTATCATGGGATGACTGCCTACCGTGATGCTGAATACTAACCTCCCAGGAGAGATAGTTGGCTAGGTACATTCATGCATGGTTTTGTTTTGGATAAGCTCTTTGCTGAGACAGTGAAAATACAAATTATACTGTATACTGCTCTTTCTTTTTACTGTCTAGAGACGGGATGCAGGTCTAGTGGCAGTTCTAGAAACAGGCTTTTTACTGTCTAGAGAAGGGATGGTCTAGTGGCAGTTCTAGAAACAGGCTTTTTACTGTCTAGAGAAGGGATGGTCTAGTGGCAGTTCTAGAAACAGGCTTTTTACTGTCTAGAGAAGGGATGGTCTAGTGGCAGTTCTAGAAACAGGCTTTTTACTGTCTAGAGAAGGGATGGTCTAGTGGCAGTTCTAGAAACAGGCTTTTTACTGTCTAGAGAAGGGATGGAGGTCTAGTGGCAGTTCTAGAAACAGGCTTTCTACTGTCTAGAGAAGGGATGCAGGTCTAGTGGCAGTTCTAGAAACAGGCTTTTTACTGTCTAGAGAAGGGATGGAGGTCTAGTGGCAGTTCTAGAAACAGGCTTTTTACTGTCTAGTGAAGAGATGCAGGTCTAGTGGCAGTTCTAGAAGCAGGTTTAGTAGAAAAAACAGGAGAGTTTGTTATGAACAGTACCACAGAAACCTGGCTTAGAATGGTGTTGCTATGGCTGCGATAGCTGGCTGATAAGTCTTGGGTAAAGAGTGTGTGCTGGGTGACATTTCAATGTGAGCACAGCAACACACCTGGAGAGAGGACAGGTGGTTCACAGGATGATTATGATTGCTCCAATTTCAATCTCTCATTCAATCTCTCATTGGCAGATTTAATTAGTCATTAGCTGGTCGTTTTTGTTGCTTAGAATATGTTGTATGACGAAACAAATGACATTTTGAACAGTTTGTTTTGGAATAGTTGTATAGTGAAATTAGCAAGACATTGGCTCAAAAATGTGTACTATAATCAAATAGTGTATAGTATCTGACACTTTCTGTGGTTTGTGGACTGGTTTGTGGACTGGTTTTTTGACTGATTTGTGGACTGGTGTGTGGACTAGTGTGTGGACTGGTTTGTGAACTGGTGTGTGGACTGGTTTGTGGACTGATTTGTGGACTGGTTTGTGGACTGGTGTGTGAACTGATTTGTGGACTGGTGTGTGAACTCATGTGTGAAGTGGTTGTGAACTGGTTTGTGGACTGGTGGGTGGACTGGTTTGTGAACTGATGTGTGGACTGGTTTGTGGACTGATTTGTGAACTGGTTTGTGGACTGGTTTGTGAACTGATTTGTGGACTGGTTTGTGGACTTGTGTGTGGTCTGGTTTGGGAACTGGTTTGTGGACTGGTTTGTGGATCGATTTTGTGGACTGGTGTGTGAACTGGTTTGTGAACTGGTTTGTGGACTGGTTTGTGGACTGGTGTGTGGACTGGTTTTGTGGACTAGTTTGTGGACTGGTGTGGGACTGGTTTTGTGGACTAGTTTGTGGACTGGTGTGTGGACTGGTTTTGTGGACTAGTTTGTGGACTGGTTTGTGGACTGATTTTGTGGACTGGTTTGTGGACTGATTTTGTGGACTGGTGTGTGGACTGGTTTTGTGGACTAGTTTGTGGACTGGTGTGTGGACTGGTTTTGTGGACTGGTTTGTGGACTGGATGGTTCTGAATCTGTTTCTAGTTCTAGTTTTAATAGAAGTGATTCTCAATCAGAGTCAGAATATAGTGGTGGTCCCTGTCAGTTAAAACGGTGTTAGTAGCACTGTGTTACTGTATATCATGAATACTGGATAGTCCCGTACTGCTGTTACAGCGTGGATAAGAAGACAGCAGAGACAGAGAAGTGGCTTGTTGGACCCCATTGGTGAGGAAGGGGTTAAATGCAGTACCCGACGCCGGCAGCACACCCGCAGCACTGGAGCCTCTCTCTGGGGTTGATGGAGAGTTTATGACGCATCGCAATCAGTGCTGAGATTAGATTTCATTGTAGCACCATATGTCACCGTGTGAAAAGCGCAAGAAAAACTCCCAGGATTCGCTGAAGGTCGTGTTGCAAGTGCTGGGGAAACAAGACAGAACAGAAAGGAAGAGGATCATAGGGAGTCAGAAGCTGGATGCTGCATGTCTCACTTTTCATTTCGCTTGTCACTCAAATGGCTCTTGAATGTCTCTCGGCCTAAAAACAAACACACATACAGAGAGGAAGGATGGAGAACAACACTTCCCTCACTGAGAGAATTGAATTCCAACCTGTTTGTTTTCTCTCTCTCTTTTTGTTATCTCTCCTTCGCTCTCCCTGTCTCTCATCCTCTCCTTCTCTCTCATCCTCTCTCCTTCTCTCTCCTCCTCTCTCCTCCTCTCTCATCTATCCTTCTCTCTCCTTCTCTCTCATCCTCTCTCCTTCTCTCGCCTCCTCTCTCCTCCTCTCTCCCCCTCTCTCATCTATCCTTCTCTCTCATCCTCTCTAAGGCCCCGACTCATAGAATTCAGCTCCATTCTTTACTTGTAAATCACTCTTTTGTTCAGTTGTTCATTTCTACCAGCATGGCTGAAATGCCAATGCAGTTTATGTTCTGTTTTGGACATGACTCTGCTGTGTATGTCTACATATCTCAAAACCCTCCTGGTCCCTGTCGATTTATACCATCATCAACCCTAGCAGCATCAGACTTCCCAGTTGGAAAATGGAATGAGCAGGATGGAATAAGCAGGATGGAATAAGCAGGATGGAATAAGCAGGATGGAATAGGCAGGATGGAATAAGCAGGATGGAATAAGCAGGATGGAATAAGCAGGATGGAATAGGCAGGGTGGAATAAGCAGGATGGAATAGGCAGGATGGAATAAGCAGGATGGAATAAGCAGGATGGAATAAGCAGGATGGAATATGGAATAAGCAGGATGGAATAGGCAGGATGGAATAGGCAGGATGGAATAAGCAGGATGGAATAAGCAGGATGGAATAAGCAGGATGGAATAGGCAGGATGGAATAAGCAGGATGGAATAAGCAGGATGGAATAAGCAGGATGGAATATGGAATAAGCAGGATGGAATAGGCAGGAAGTTTGGCAAACCAGGGAATTTGGAGAAAGTTACTGGGTGACAACCTTAATCAACTCTCTTGGGGACCTTAGCATCGCTGGTGGTCCATCACACATGGGTAATATGTAGGTTATTACCTGCATGATACAGTATGTGTCTAGAGGAAGCTGGCTCCTCAGAGGACACAGTATGCGGAAGGAAACAAGGAAACATATTTCCTGCAGAGGAGAGAGAGATATAACCTACAGATATTAAAATGCTCATCAGATTTCTCCTCTGATCTCCCTCGCTGTGATAGAAACCAGGCTTGGCTTTCAATGAGCGTCTTTCTAATATCAATTTTTAGAGGATATGCTTGCGAGAGTTGACCAGGGAGTCTGGTTGGTGGTGGGTATGTTGCTTGCGTGCCCGCACACTCGTGTGTGTGTGTGTGTGTGTGTGTGTGTGTGTGTGTGTGTGAAGTTCGTATTCATATGATTATGACCCAACACAGCAGACAGTGGGTTGTTAGTCTGGATAGGCAGCGGTGGCTCATGAATAAAATGTCTCTGTGTGAGGCTGCATAGCAGCAGTCGTTAGGCCTGTGACTGTGAGCAGGGTAAACATATTGCATGGTTGACATCAGCTCTGTTGCATTGCTCTGGGCCTGCTGGTCAGACGGGGATTCATATGGTAGCAGGATGAGGGCCAGAACTGCCAGAGCGGATAGCAGGTGCATGGGGTGGAAGGGTGCTTGAGAGGGGTAAACACGCGCACACACACACAGTCTGGACACAAAGAAACACAGTTGGGTAAATTTCATTTCAATGCTATTAATGTCAATTCAATATCTCATAAAATATGAATGGGCAGCGTTTGAAAAATGTACTGTATGTTAAATAAATCAACGTGTCCATTTATCGGAAATCAACACATTCTTAAAAGGAATGGACATTTTCGAATAACTGATTTGAACTTCAGTTCTGTCCCTGGATGGGTTTTTGAATAGAAATGGAAAGTAGTCCAGCACAGCATTCTACGGGGGGACCATCATTTAGCTCAGTGAAGATGCTGTAGTTGTTTGGGTTTCTGGTCAGAGGATATTTTCATGTCCTATCAAACTGCACTGTTCTGCTGCCAGCTACTTATTTTGCCTGTAAACTTTGAGTTGGGATTAAACATGCTTTCCCTTCGCTTCTCTCTCCTTTATTCTACCCTCCCCTCTTCCCCTCCACTCCTCTACCCTGCTTTCTCCACTTTCCTCCCCTCTTCCCCTCTACTCCTCTACCCTGCTTTCTCCCCTTTCCTCCCGTCTTCCCCTCCACTCCTCTACCATGCTTTCTCCCCTTTCCTCCCCTCTTCCCCTCTACTCCTCTACCCTGCGTTCTCCCATTTCCTCCCCTCTTCCCCTCCACTCCTCTACCCTGCTTTCTCCCATTTCCTCCCCTCTTCCCCTCCACTCCTCTACTCTGCTTTCTCCCCTTTCCTCCCCTCTTCCCCTCCACTCCTCTACCCTGCTTTCTCCCCTTTCCTCCCCTCTTCCCATACACTCCTCTACCCTGCTTTCTCCCCTTTCCTCCCCTCTTCCCCTCCACTCCTCTACCCTGCTTTACCCCCCCCCTCTCCCCTGCCCCTCCCCTGCCATAGCCCCATTGCTCTGTGGGCTGACTTATGTAACTCCTGCCGGCTACAGCTTTGTTCCTCCCTCCTCCGCTCCTTTCTGGTCAGGTACAGGTACCACTTTTTATTTCTTCTCCTTTCATTTTGGGCCCTGACTGTTTAGCATGCGCAGTGGGCCACATCTCACATCTCAGCTCCCTCCATCTGCCTGGGAATGTGTGTGTGTGTGTGTGTGTGTGTGTGTGTGTGTGTGTGTGTGTGTGTGTGTGTGTGTGTGTGTGTGTGTGTGTGTGTGTGTAGGTGTGTAGGTGTGGGTCTGTGTGCATGTGTATACATAGCGTTTGTTTGTATTTGTGTTACCACCAAGATATGGCCCAAGTAGATTGACCCTGACTGGGTCATCATATCACACCCCAGTGACCCTGAATGACACCTCTGCAGACCAATCAAAATGCCCTATTTAAGCTGTCAGGCCAGTGAAGCATCTTTCCACAGCAGGAGTAGTATTACAGTCCAAACCTGCCAGAGCTAACCAGCTCCAGTTCCATATCTGTCTTTCCCCATTGTTATCTTACTGTGTGCATGACTGCAGCTCATAGACAGACAGACAGACAGACAGACAGACAGACAGACAGACAGACAGACCGGTCTACACCTTGTCTTCACAAGCCAAGGTATTTCACATCAGCAACAGCAGACACACACACACACACACACACACACACACACACACACACACACACACACACACACACATGCCCACACAGTCAGCCAGCCAGCCTGCCTTTCTCTCTCTCTCTCTCTCTCTCTCTCTCTCTCTCTCTCTCTGTCTCTCTCTCTCTCTCTCTCTCTCTCTCTCTCGCCCCCCCCCCCCCCCTCTCTTTCTCTCCTGGCTGTATTTCAGATGGGATGTGTTGAAGCATCATAATAAAACAAAGATATGGTCTAATCACAGCACTGTACTGTACAATACACATAGAACATGTATGAGGACATAATCGTGTGTATGCAGTCTATGGTCTGTTAAAGATAACGTAGCATCCAAGTAGAGACAGATTGGAGGAACCTTTGAGTGTTCCTCCCTTCAAACGCTCTGGTTTGTAATTAACCCAGCCACCCGTTTGAGTGTGGATTACGCTGTTGACACAATCAAGCCCACAATCAAAACACTTCCTTTGGACCTGGCTTTGCACATATCATTTATTTAAATGGGGCTGGACTAGAACAGGGGGAAAAGGGGGGAGAGAGAAGAGAGTGATGCGATTATGCACGCCTCCACATCTCCCTCCAGACGGTGTCTGTCTGGGGTGAAAGAGAGGATAACATCCATCTCAGTGTGAGAGAGAAATATGAGTTGGTCTTATGTAGAAGCTGACTTCTTACTTTGAAGTGTATGATTAATCATCCCTCTCGTTTTCTTTTCTCTTTCTCTCTTCACTCCTTTATTTGCTTTTTTCTCTCTCTCTCTCTCTCTCTCTCTCTCTCTCTCTCTCTCTCTCTCTCTCTCTCTCTCTCTCTCTTTCTCTCCCTCTCTCTCTCTCTCTCTCTCTCTCTCTCTCTCTCTCTCTCTCTCTCTCTCCTCTCTCTCACTGTCTCTCTCTCTCTCTATCTATCCCTCTCTCTTTCTCCCCCCCTCTCTCGCTCTCTCTCTCTCTCTCTCTCTCTTCCCCTTCTCTCTTTTTCTCCCCCTCTCTTCTCTCTCTCCACAGTGTTCACCCCTAAGGTGATGGGTGTGGCGATTGCCCGCTATGACTTCAGCTCCAGGGACACCAGAGAGCTGTCTCTACAGGAGGGAGATGTAGTCAAGATCTACACCAAGTCAGGAGCCAATGGCTGGTGGAGGGGAGAGGTCAGCGGCAGGGTGAGTGGTCCCTCCAGACGCCAATCAATCTCTCCATCCAATCACCTATCTGTTATCCCTGTGGGGAGGTGTTCCCACTGGGGAATTTTTTTTGAATCAACATTGTTTCCACGTCATTTCAACCCCAAAAAATCTGCGTGATGACGTTGAATCAATGTGGAAAATGTATTTGATTTTCAAAAAGGGCATTTAGTATTTTATTACCCAACTTTTAATGATATGGTAAAATGTATTTATTGATTTCACGTTGAATTCACGTAAGTTGAAATGAAAACTACACGTTGCCCAGTGGGTCTCAGATAATGTGTGTGAGTGTGTTTGTTCGAGCTGCTGTGTAGAACTGAGATCTGTCCCTGTTATTGAGCCCTGGTGTCTGTCTGTCTGTTGACTCTGCTCTAGTGATCACTAAACAGTGTTCTGGAGCAGAGCACTGCACTGCTGCCCGTCTTCAGAGTGGAATAGATGGATCGGTGCTAGCTAGTATCGCAATACTCTAAATGCCATTGTGGTTGTGGGAATAGAGCTTCTCTCTCTCTAGTGAGTCATATAATACGAGGAAGTAGGCTGGTGAAGGACTGCTGCTGGATGCTATTATCCCTGCACAGCTGTAGCCTTCACAGACAATAAGCTAACATGCTAACTCGTTTCAGCTTACTGGTTAGCTTTTTAACTGGATAAAAAGCTAACTGGTTAACTGGCTAATAGGCTAATCACTCTGCCAGATGCCTATTGAAAAGTACCACCATCATAAGCCACTCAGGTGTCGTCTTAATACTTTTCAATGGCTGGTAACAACAGGCCACAAACACCCACACACACAGTGCCGCTATATTTTTAACAATCATTTTTCTTCTTTTTATCGCAGGTGGGCTGGTTTCCATCTACCTATGTGGAAGAAGGAGAGGAGTGAGAAAGAAAAATACTGTTTGGTTTAGTACTGGACCCTTTATGGTTGATCTGACAGATTGCTGAGAAGGGACTTCCTTATCTGGGATTCCAGCCCTCCTATTGGCTGTTAAGTCAGTGACGTCCCAGAGACCTTTGGGAAAAGAGGGGTTTCTCGATGAACTAGTTACTGGTTCTCTCTGCAACTGACTAATGACTGGTTCTCTCTGCAACTGACTAATGACTGGTTCTCTCTGCAACAGACTAATGACTGGTTCTCTCTGCAACAGACTAATGACTGGTTCTCTCTGCAACAGACTAGTGACAGGTTCTCTCTGCTCTGCTCCACCACTTCAACAGCTTTGTTGTCAGCAGGGGAAGGACCTTTGCCAGATCCCAGCTCTCTCCTTCCATCCCTCCCTCTCTGCCTCGCTCCCTCTGTCAATACTGCTACCGCAAGTTGTCGCTGAAATATTTAAATGCTGCCCATCCATCTATCCATCCATCCATTTATCCATCCGTCCACACCACCCAGAATATAGCAAAGACTGTCTAAGGATTTGGAAAAGTGAAAGAGAAAAGAGAGGGAGAGAGAAGAGACACACACACACAGGGTGGCAGGTAGCCTTGTGGTTTAACCACTGAAAGGTCGCTAGTTCGAGTCCCCAAGCCGACAAGGATAAAAATCTGTCAATGTGACCATGAGCAAGCTACTTAACCCTAATGCTGTCATGAAACGCCTCCCACACCCATCCTCACAGATTACAATCTCTGTCATTGAACACGACACACGCACAGGTTAACTTTTATTGGGATGAATCTGGTCCTGGAGGCAGAGCTGAGCGGGTTTCGTTAGCTGGTCCAGCCACAAAGTCAAAATTGTTTATATCGTTAAAAATATTAGCTTTTTTTATTTTTATTTAGGGTTAGGCACAAGGTTAGCAGTGGGATTAAGGTTAGGGTTAAGATTAGGGATTAGAGATTTTATTACTTTGTGGCTGTGGCAGCTAGTGACCACCCTGCAGAGCTGCCTCTAGTACATGAGTCATCCCAGTAAATACCAACCTGCCACACACACAAAAGATGAGAGAGAGGGATGTTGGGGGATATCATCGCCACCCCGCCCCTCATGTTCTCATCTCTCCAGCTGTACAGCAGGCTGGGTTAGGGGCTGTCGCTGTGGGTTGATCTGATAGGGACCTGGCTGGTTTGTCAGGGAACAAGCTAGTGATGTGATGCTCTGATTGGCCTGTAAACACGGTCTCCTGTTACCCCTACTGATGGGGCCTCCAGCCCTCTGTCTTCTGTATCTTTCTTTCTTCCTCTCTCTTTCTCCCTTTCTCTTTCTCCCTCTCTCTTTCTCCCTCTCTCTTTGTCTCTCTCTCTTTCTCCCTCTCTCTTTGTCTCTCTCTCTTTCTTCCTCTCTCTTTGTCTCTCTCTCTCTCTTTGTCTCTCTCTTTCTCCCTCTCTCTTTGTCTCTCTCTCTTTGTCTCTCTCTCTTTCTCCCTTTCTCTTTCTCTTCTTTTAACCCCCCCTTTCCTCCCATTTCTTCTTCTCCTTTTCTCTCTCCACTCTCCCCTCCCCTCTCCCCGGAAGGGGGTTTCCAGTAGACGTTCCAGGCAGTGCCTTCCTTCCTTCATAATCCTCTAATGTGAGGGATTTAGCAACATTTGAGGGAATAATGACTTCACTCAGAAACACACTCAGGCAGGCGGATCAGGCCGTATAATAATGTAAAAGTCACCACAGACAATGCAGTGTAATAGTCAGTACAGAAGGAAATGGGAGGTGATGCTCGCCAAATCACAGCTCACACCAGTGATCAGTGTTTTCACTCATACGGCTTTTTAGTCCCAATGCAATTGCACCAGGATCTGTTTTCCATAGTCTGAACCCTCTGACTTTGATTGACAGGTTTATGCTATGCCACAGCGTGTTAATTACTGTTCTGTGAGGTGATAGTTCAGGTGGTGGCGTCTGGGAGGAGAGCTGCAGGACAAAGACACACGCGGGCACAAACACACACACCGCACAGCCATAACCATCTTCAGTTCACCCATTCATCACCCATACATACTCCATAGTATAATATTGAATGATCATACAGTACATACGTGATGTATATATTATTATAACGATTATATTGTGCAACAAAACATATGCAATCATCAGGGTTATTACTATAAAGGGGAGGTATTCAATGCCTCAGCAATGTCCCTGTCTTCTGGGTCGTATTCACTAGGCACCAAATTGGAGCAAGCAGACTTAAACAGAAATGGACTACCTGAACAATAATCAACGCTCATATTCGTTTTCAATTGTTTTGCTACGGTGTGCACTAATGAATACAACCCTGCTGTCTTCCTGTGGTTCTTTTGTGTGTTGATGCTGGTCATTGAGGCACAAAATGGATTATGATGTGAATCTGGTCCTCAGAATGCTGGGAAATGTAGTGTTTTACAATACTGTATGTCGCAAGGGAAAGTAGTGTTTGAACTGTAGTAAGGAATAAGTGTAGTGAAAGACTGTCCTCTCCTGTGACTCTCCTGTGACTCTCCTGTGACTCTCCTGTGACTCTCCTGTGACTCTCCTGTGACTCTCCTGTGACTCTCCTGTGCTTATTTGAACTGTTTCCCAGCACAATGGCATTATGCTTTTTTGAAGTGAAGGCAGCTCAAATTCCAGCTGAACTATTGGTTTCATTTGTTTTAATGTGCAAGCCATCTGGATAATGTCTTGATATGATGAAATGTGTATAAGAGATGTATTTTTTATTTTTGAATTGTTTTGATGGAATGTGATAGTGTGTGTACAGGTTGCATTGTGAAGTGTCCCCATCCACCCCAACTCTGTTTTCTAACTGCAGTGCATGTTAGCTACCACCAGATGGCAGCAGCATAAGCACATCTTTCCCCTCACCTCTTTCT
>NC_143032.1:22022500-22072500 GCF_057628025.1 Oncorhynchus mykiss
ACCTTATAAAACACAACAACAACACATCATAATATAAATCTGACCCAGTCTACAGAGAAACTACACAACAGTCTGACCTTATAAAACACAACAACAACACATCATAATATAACTTTGACCCAGTCTACAAACAAACTACACAACATTCTGAGCTTATAAAACACAACAACAACACATCATAATATAAATCTGATCCAGTCTATAGACAAACTAAACAACCATCTGACCTTTTAAAACACAATAACAACACATCATAATATAAATCTGACCCAGTCTACAGAGAAACTACACAAACATTCTGACCTTATAAAACATAACAGCAACACATCATAATATAAATCTGACCCAGTCTACAGAGAAACTACACAAACGTCTGACCTTATAAAACACAACGACAACACATCATAATATAAATCTGACCCAGTCTACAGAGAAACTACAGAAAATTCTGACCTAATAAAACACAACAACACACCATAATATAAATCTGACCCAGTCTACAGAGAAACTTCACAACAATCTGACCTTATAAAACACAACGACAACACATCATAATATAAATCTGACCCAGTCTACAGAGAAACTACAGAAAATTCTGACCTAATAAAACACAACAACACACCATAATATAAATCTGAACCAGTCTACAGAGAAACTTCACAACAATCTGACCTTATAAAACACAACAACACACCATAATATAAATCTGACCCAGTCTACAGAGAAACTTCACAACCTTCTGACCTTATAAAACATAACAGCAACACATCATAATATAAATCTGACCCAGTCTACAGAGAAACTACACAAACGTCTGACCTTATAAAACACAACAACAACACATCATAATAGAAATCTGACCCAGTCTACAGAGAAACTACACAACAGTCTGACCTTATAAAACACAACAACAACACATCATAATATAACTTTGACCCAGTCTACAGACAAACTACACAACATTCTGAGCTTATAAAACACAACAACAACACATCATAATATAAATCTGACCCAGTCTACAGAGAAACTACACAACAGTCTGACCTTATAAAACACAACAACAACACATCATAATATAACTTTGACCCAGTCTACAAACAAACTACACAACATTCTGAGCTTATAAAACACAACAACAACACATCATAATATAAATCT
Organism: Oncorhynchus mykiss; assembly: GCF_057628025.1. NCBI lineage: Eukaryota > Metazoa > Chordata > Actinopteri > Salmoniformes > Salmonidae > Oncorhynchus > Oncorhynchus mykiss. The sequence continues at coordinate 22,023,659 of NC_143032.1, forward strand.
GATCCAGTTGTATAGACAAACTAAACAACCATCTGACCTTTTAAAACACAATAACAACACATCATAATATAAATCTGACCCAGTCTACAGAGAAACTACACAACAGTCTGACCTTATAAAACACAACAACAACACATCATAATATAACTTTGACCCAGTCTACAGAGAAACTACACAACAGTCTGACCTTATAAAACACAACAACAACACATCATAATATAACTTTGACCCAGTCTACAAACAAACTACACAACATTCTGAGCTTATAAAACACAACAACAACACATCATAATATAAATCTGATCCAGTCTATAGACAAACTAAACAACCATCTGACCTTTTAAAACACAATAACAACACATCATAATATAAATCTGACCCAGTCTACAGAGAAACTACACAAACATTCTGACCTTATAAAACATAACAGCAACACATCATAATATAAATCTGACCCAGTCTACAGAGAAACTACACAAACGTCTGACCTTATAAAACACAACGACAACACATCATAATATAAATCTGACCCAGTCTACAGAGAAACTACAGAAAATTCTGACCTAATAAAACACAACAACACACCATAATATAAATCTGACCCAGTCTACAGAGAAACTACAGAAAATTCTGACCTAATAAAACACAACAACACACCATAATATAAATCTGACCCAGTCTACAGAGAAACTTCACAACCTTCTGACCTTATAAAACATAACAGCAACACATCATAATATAAATCTGACCCAGTCTACAGAGAAACTACACAAACGTCTGACCTTATAAAACACAACAACAACACATCATAATAGAAATCTGACCCAGTCTACAGAGAAACTACACAACAGTCTGACCTTATAAAACACAACAACAACACATCATAATATAACTTTGACCCAGTCTACAGACAAACTACACAACATTCTGAGCTTATAAAACACAACAACAACACATCATAATATAAATCTGATCCAGTCTACAGAGAAACTACACAAACGTCTGACCTTATAAAACACAATGACAACCATCATAATATAAATCTGACCCAGTCTACAGAGAAACTACACAACATTCTGACCTAATAAAACACAACAACACACCATAATATAAATCTGACCCAGTCTACAGAGAAACTTCACAACATTCTGACCTTATAAAACATAACAGCAACACATCATAATATAAATCTGACCCAGTCTACAGAGAAACTACACAATATTCTGACCTTATTAAACACAACAACAACACATCATAATATAAATCTGACCCAGTCTACAGAGAAACTTCACAACATTCTGACCTTATAAAACATAACAGCAACACATCATAATATAAATCTGACCCAGTCTACAGAGAAACTACACAATATTCTGACCTTATTAAACACAACAACAACACATCATAATAGAAATCTGACCCAGTCTACAGAGAAACTACACAACAGTCTGACCTTATAAAACACAACAACAACACATCATAATATAAATCTGACCCAGTCTACAGAGAAACTTCACAGCATTCTGACCTAATAAAACACAACAACAACACATCATAATATAAATCTGACCCAGTCTACAGACAAACTACACAACATTCTGAGCTTATAAAACACAACAACAACACATCATAATATAAAAATGATCCAGTCTACAGAGAAACTACACAAACGTCTGACCTTATAAAACACAATGACAACACATCATAATATAAATCTGACCCAGTCTACAGAGAAACTACACAACATTCTGACCTAATAAAACACAACAACACACCATAATATAAATCTGAACCAGTCTACAGAGAAACTTCACAACAATCTGACCTTATAAAACACAACAACACACCATAATATAAATCTGACCCAGTCTACAGAGAAACTTCACAACATTCTGACCTTATAAAACATAACAGCAACACATCATAATATAAATCTGACCCAGTCTACAGAGAAACTACACAAACGTCTGACCTAATAAAACACAACAACAACACATCATAATAGAAATCTGACCCAGTCTACAGAGAAACTACACAACATTCTGACCTTATAAAACACAACAACAACACATCATAATATAAATCTGACCCAGTCTACAGAGAAACTTCACAACATTCTGACCTAATAAAACACAACAATACATCATAATATAAATCTGAACAAGTCTACAGAGAAACTTCACAATAATCTGACCTTATAAAACACAACAACACACCATAATATAAATCTGACCCAGTCTACAGAGAAACTACACAACATTCTGACCTTATTAAACACAACAACAAAACATCATAATATAAATCTGACCCAGTCTACAGAGAAACTACACAACATTCTGACCTAATAAAACACAACAATACATCATAATATAAATCTGAACAAGTCTACAGAGAAACTTCACAATAATCTGACCTTATAAAACACAACAACACACCATAATATAAATCTGACCCAGTCTACAGAGAAACTACACAAACGTCTGACCTTATAAAACACAACAACAACACATCATAATAGAAATCTGACCCAGTCTACAGAGAAACTACACAACAGTCTGACCTTATAAAACACAACAACAACACATCATAGTATAACTTTGACCCAGTCTACAGACAAACTACACAACATTCTGAGCTTATAAAACACAACAACAACACATCATAATATAAATCTGATCCAGTCTACAGAGAAACTACACAAACGTCTGACCTTATAAAACACAATGACAACACATCATAATATAAATCTGACCCAGTCTACAGAGAAACTAAACAACATTCTGACCTAATAAAACACAACAACACACCATAATATAAATCTGAACCAGTCTACAGAGAAACTTCACAACAATCTGACCTTATAAAACACAACAACACAACATAATATAAATCTGACCCAGTCTACAGAGAAACTACACAACATGCTGACCTTTTAAAACACAACAACAAAACATCATAATATAAATATGACCCGGTCTACAGACAAACTACACAACATTCTGAGCTTATAAAACACAACAACAACACATCGTAATATAAATCTGATCCAGTCTACAGAGAAACTACACAAACGTCTGACCTTATAAAACACAATGACAACACATCATAATATAAATCTGACCCAGTCTACAGAGAAACTACACAACATTCTGACCTAATAAAACACAACAACACACCATGATATAAATCTGAACCAGTCTACAGAGAAACTTCACAACAATCTGACCTTATAAAACACAACAACACACCATAATATAAATCTGACCCAGTCTACAGAGAAACTTCACAACATTCTGACCTTATAAAACATAACAGCAACACATCATAATATAAATCTGACCCAGTCTACAGAGAAACTACACAAACGTCTGACCTAATAAAACACAACAACAACACATCATAATAGAAATCTGACCCAGTCTACAGAGAAACTACACAACATTCTGACCTAATAAAACACAACAATACATCATAATATAAATCTGAACAAGTCTACAGAGAAACTTCACAATAATCTGACCTTATAAAACACAACAACACACCATAATAAAAATCTGACCCAGTCTACAGAGAAACTACACAAACGTCTGACCTTATAAAACACAACAACAACACATCATAATAGAAATCTGACCCAGTCTACAGAGAAACTACACAACAGTCTGACCTTATAAAACACAACAACAACACATAACAATATAACTTTGACCCAGTCTACAGACAAACTACACAACATTCTGAGCTTATAAAACACAACAACAAAACATCATAATATAAATCTGATCCAGTCTACAGAGAAACTACACAAACGTCTGACCTTATAAAACACAATGACAACACATCATAATATAAATCTGACCCAGTCTACAGAGAAACTACACAAACGTCTGACCTTATAAAACACAACAACAACACATCATAATAGAAATCTGACCCAGTCTACAGAGAAACTACACAACAGTCTGACCTTATAAAACACAACAACAACACATCATAGTATAACTTTGACCCAGTCTACAGACAAACTACACAACATTCTGAGCTTATAAAACACAGCAACAACACATTATAATATAAATCTGATCCAGTCTACAGAGAAACTACACAAACGTCTGACCTTATAAAACACAATGACAACACATCATAATATAAATCTGACCCAGTCTACAGAGAAACTAAACAACATTCTGACCTAATAAAACACAACAACACACCATAATATAAATCTGAACCAGTCTACAGAGAAACTTCACAACAATCTGACCTTATAAAACACAACAACACAACATAATATAAATCTGACCCAGTCTACAGAGAAACTTCACAACATTCTGACCTTATAAAACATAACAGCAACACATCATAATATAAATCTGACCCAGTCTACAGATAAACTACACAAACATCTGACCTTATAAAACACAACAACAACACATCATAATATAAATCTGACCCAGTCTACAGAGAAACTACACAACATTCTGACCGTATAAAACACAACACACCATAATATAAATCTGAACCAGTCTACAGAGAAACTTCACAACAATCTGACCTTATAAAACACAACAACACACCATAATATAAATCTGACCCAGTCTACAGAGAAACTACACAACATTCTGAGCTTATAAAACATAACAGCAACACATCTTAATATAAATCTGACCCAGTCTACAGAGAAACTACACAAACGTCTGACCTTATAAAACACAACAACAACACATCATAATATAAATCTGACCCAGTCTACAGAGAAACTACACAATATTCTGACCTTATTAAACACAACAACACATCATAATATAAAACTGACCCAGTCTACAGAGAAACTACACAACATGCTGACCTTTTAAAACACAACAACAAAACATCATAATATAAATATGACCCGGTCTACAGACAAACTACACAACATTCTGAGCTTATAAAACACAACAACAACACATCGTAATATAAATCTGATCCAGTCTACAGAGAAACTACACAAACGTCTGACCTTATAAAACACAATGACAACACATCATAATATAAATCTGACCCAGTCTACAGAGAAACTACACAACATTCTGACCTAATAAAACACAACAACACACCATGATATAAATCTGAACCAGTCTACAGAGAAACTACACAACATTCTGACCTAATAAAACACAACAACACACCATAATATAAATCTGACCCAGTCTACAGAGAAACTACACAACATTCTGACCTAATAAAACACAACAACACACCATGATATAAATCTGAACCAGTCTACAGAGAAACTACACAACATTCTGACCTAATAAAACACAACAACACACCATAATATAAATCTGACACAGTCTACAGAGAAACTTCACAACAATCTGACCTTATAAAACACAACAACACACCATAATATAAATCTGACCCAGTCTACAGAGAAACTTCACAACATTCTGACCTTATAAAACATAACAGCAACACATCATAATATAAATCTGACCCAGTCTACAGAGAAACTACACAAACGTCTGACCTTATAAAACACAACAACAACACATCATAATAGAAATCTGACCCAGTCTACAGAGAAACTACACAACATTCTGAGCTTATAAAACACAACAACAACACATCATAATATAAATCTGATCCAGTCTACAGAGAAACTACACAACATTCTGACCTTATAAAACATAACAGCAACACATCATAATATAAATCTGACCCAGTCTACAGAGAAACTACACAAACGTCTGACCTTATAAAAGACAACAACAACACATCATAATAGAAATCTGACCCAGTCTACAGAGAAACTACACAACAGTCTGACCTTATAAAACACAACAACAACACATCATAATATAACTTTGACCCAGTCTACAGACAAACTACACAACATTCTGAGCTTATAAAACACAACAACAACACATCATAATATAAATCTGATCCAGTATACAGAGAAACTACACAAACGTCTGACCTTATAAAACACAATGACAACACATCATAATATAAATCTGACCCAGTCTACAGAGAAACTAAACAACATTCTGACCTAATAAAACACAACAACACACCATAATATAAATCTGACCCAGTCTACAGAGAAACTACACAACATGCTGACCTTTTAAAACACAATAACAACACATCATAATATAAATCTGACCGAGTCTATAGAGAAACTACACAACATTCTGACCTTTTAAAACACAACAACAACACATCATAATATAAATCTGACCCAGTCTACAGAGAAACTACATAACCGTCTGACCTTATAAAACACAACAACAACACACCATAATATAAATCTGACCCAGTCTACAGAGAACTACACAATCGTCTGACCTTATAAAACATAACAGCAACTCACCATAATATAAATCTGACCCAGTCTACAGAGAAACTACACAACCGTCTGACCTTATAAAACACAACAACAACACATCATAATATAAATCTGCCCAGTCTACAGAGAAACTACACAACCGTCTGACCTTATAAAACACAACAACAACACATCATAATATAAATCTGACCCAGTCTACAGAGAAACTACACAACATTCTGACCTAATAAAACACAACTACACACCACAATATAAATCTGAACCAGTCTACAGAGAAACTTCACAACAATCTGACCTTATAAAACACAACAACACACCATAATATAAATCTGACCCAGTCTACAGAGAAAGTTCACAACATTCTGACCTTATAAAACATAACAGCAACACATCATAATATAAATCTGAACCAGTCTACAGAGAAACTACACAAACATCTGACCTTATGAAACACAACAACAACACATCATAATATAAATCTGACCCAGTCTACAGAGAAACTTCACAACATTCTGACCTTATAAAACATAACAGCAACACATCATAATATAAATCTGACACAGTCTACAGAGAAACTTCACAACATTCTGACCATATAAAACACAACAACACATCATAATATAAATCTGACACAGTCTACAGAGAAACTACACAACATTCTGACCGTATAAAACACAACAACACATCATAATATAAATCTGACACAGTCTACAGATAAACTTCACAACATTCTGACCTTATAAAACACAACAACAAAACATCATAATATAAATCTGACACAGTCTACAGAGAAACTTCACAACATTCTGACCATATAAAACACAACAACACATCATAATATAAATCTGACACAGTCTACAGAGAAACTACACAACATTCTGACCGTATAAAACACAACAACACATCATAATATAAATCTGACCCAGTCTACAGAGAAACTACACAACATTCTGACCTTATTAAACACAACAACAACACATCATAATATAAATCTGACCCAGTCTACAGACAAACTACACAACATTCTGACCTAATAAAACACAACAACACACCACAATATAAATCTGAACCAGTCTACAGAGAAACTTCACAACAATCTGACCTTATAAAACACAACAACACACCATAATATAAATCTGACCCAGTCTACAGAGAAAGTTCACAACATTCTGACCTTATAAAACATAACAGCAACACATCATAATATAAATCTGACCCAGTCTACAGAGAAACTACACAAACATCTGACCTTATGAAACACAACAACAACACATCATAATATAAATCTGACCCAGTCTACAGAGAAACTTCACAACATTCTGACCTTATAAAACATAACAGCAACACATCATAATATAAATCTGACACAGTCTACAGAGAAACTTCACAACATTCTGACCATATAAAACACAACAACACATCATAATATAAATCTGACACAGTCTACAGAGAAACTACACAACATTCTGACCGTATAAAACACAACAACACATCATAATATAAATCTGACACAGTCTACAGAGAAACTTCACAACATTCTGACCGTATAAAACACAACAACACATCATAATATAAATCTGACCCAGTCTACAGAGAAACTACACAACATTCTGACCTTATTAAACACAACAACAACACATCATAATATAAATCTGACCCAGTCTACAGACAAACTACACAACCATCTGACCTTTTAAAACACAATAACAACACATCATAATATAAATCTGACCGAGTCTATAGAGAAACTACACAACATTCTGACCTTATAAAACACAACAACACATCATAATATAAATCTGACACAGTCTACAGAGAAACTACACAACATTCTGACCGTATAAAACACAACAACACATCATAATATAAATCTGACACAGTCTACAGATAAACTTCACAACATTCTGACCTTATAAAACACAACAACAAAACATCATAATATAAATCTGACACAGTCTACAGAGAAACTTCACAACATTCTGACCATATAAAACACAACAACACATCATAATATAAATCTGACACAATCTACAGAGAAACTACACAACATTCTGACCGTATAAAACACAACAACACATCATAATATAAATCTGACCCAGTCTACAGAGAAACTACACAACATTCTGACCTTATTAAACACAACAACAACACATCATAATATAAATCTGACCCAGTCTACAGACAAACTACACAACCATCTGACCTTTTAAAACACAATAACAACACATCATAATATAAATCTGACCGAGTCTATAGAGAAACTACACAACATTCTGACCTTATAAAACACAACAACAACACACCATAATATAAATCTGACCCAGTCTAGAGAGAACTACACAATCGTCTGACCTTATAAAACATAACAGCAACTCACCATAATATAAATCTGACCCAGTCTACAGAAAACTACACAACCGTCTGACCTTATAAAACACAACAACAACACATCATAATATAAATCTGACCCAGTCTACAGAGAAACTACACAAACATCTGACCTTATGAAACACAACAACAACACATCATAATATAAATCTGACCCAGTCTACAGAGAAACTTCGCAACATTCTGACCTTATAAAACATAACAGCAACACATCATAATATAAATCTGACACAGTCTACAGAGAAACTTCACAACATTCTGACCATATAAAACACAACAACACATCATAATATAAATCTGACACAGTCTACAGAGAAACTACACAACATTCTGACCGTATAAAACACAACAACACATCATAATATAAATCTGACACAGTCTACAGATAAACTTCACAACATTCTGACCTTATAAAACACAACAACAAAACATCATAATATAAATCTGACACAGTCTACAGAGAAACTTCACAACATTCTGACCATATAAAACACAACAACACATCATAATATAAATCTGACACAATCTACAGAGAAACTACACAACATTCTGACCGTATAAAACACAACAACACATCATAATATAAATCTGACCCAGTCTACAGAGAAACTACACAACATTCTGACCTTATTAAACACAACAACAACACATCATAATATAAATCTGACCCAGTCTACAGACAAACTACACAACCATCTGACCTTTTAAAACACAATAACAACACATCATAATATAAATCTGACCGAGTCTATAGAGAAACTACACAACATTCTGACCTTATAAAACACAACAACAACACACCACAATATAAATCTGACCCAGTCTAGAGAGAACTACACAATCGTCTGACCTTATAAAACATAACAGCAACTCACCATAATATAAATCTGACCCAGTCTACAGAAAACTACACAACCGTCTGACCTTATAAAACACAACAACAACACATCATAATATAAATCTGACCCAGTCTACAGAGAATCTACACAACATTCTGACCTAATAAAACACAACAACACACCACAATATAAATCTGAACCAGTCTACAGAGAAACTTCACAACAATCTGACCTTATAAAACACAACAACACACCATAATATAAATCTGACCCAGTCTACAGAGAAACTACACAAACATCTGACCTTATAAAACACAACAACAACACATCATAATATAAATCTGACCCAGTCTACAGAGAAACTACACAACATTCTGACCTAATAAAACACAACAACCCACCATAATATAAATCTGAACCAGTCTACAGAGAAACTTCACGACAATCTGACCTTATAAAACACAACAACACACCATAATATAAATCTGACCCAGTCTACAGAGAACTACACAACCATCTGACCTTTTAAAACACAATAACAACACATCATAATATAAATATGACCGAGTCTACAGAGAAACTACACAACATTCTGACCTTTTAAAACACAACAACAACACATCATAATATAAATCTGACCCAGTCTACAGAGAAATTACACAACATTCTGACCTTTTAAAACACAACAACAAAACATAATATAAATCTGACCCAGTCTACAGAAAACTACACAACCGTCTGACCTTATAAAACACAACAACAACACATCATAATATAAATCTGACCCAGTCTACAGAGAACTACACAATCGTCTGACCTTATAAAACATAACAGCAACACACCATAATATAAATATGACCCGGTCAACAGAGAAACTAGAAAACATTCTGACCGTATAAAACACAACAACACATCATAATATAAATCTGACCCAGTCTACAGAGAAACTACACAACATTCTGACCTTTTAAAACACAACAACAAAACATCATAATATAAATCTGACCCGGTCAACAGAGAAACTACACAACATTCTGACCTTATTAAACACAACAACACATCATAATATAAATCTGACCCAGTCTACAGAGAAACTACACAACCGTCTGACCTTATAAAACACAACAACAACACATCATAATATAAATCTGACCCAGTCTACAGAAAAAATACACAACCATCAGACCTTTTAAAACACAATAACAACACACCATAATATAAATCTGACCCAGTCTACAGAGAACTACACAATCGTCTGACCTTATAAAACATAACAGCAACACACCATAATATAAATCTGACCCAGTCTACAGAAAACTACACAACCGTCTGACCTTTTAAAACACAACAACAACACATCATAATATAAATCTGACCCAGTCTACAGAGAAACTACACAACCGTCTGACCTTATAAAACACAACAACAACACATCATAATATAAATCTGCCCAGTCTACAGAGAAACTACACAACCGTCTGACCTTATAAAACACAACAACAACACATCATAATAAAAATCTGACCCAGTCTACAGAGAAACTACACAACCGTCTGACCTTATAAAACACAACAACAACACATCATAATAAAAATCTGACCCAGTCTACAGAGAAACTTCACAGCATTCTGACCTAATAAAACACAACAATACCTCATAATATAAATCTGAACCAGTCTACAGAGAAACTACACAACCGTCTGACCTTATAAAACACAACAACAACACATCATAATATAAATCTGACCCAGTCTACAGAGAAACTTCACAGCATTCTGACCTAATAAAACACAACAATACATCATAATATAAATCTGACCCAGTCTACAGGGAAACTTCACAACATTCTGACCTTATAAAACATAACAGCAACACATCATAATATAAATCTGACCCAGTCTACAGAGAAACTACACAACATTCTGACCATATAAAACACAACAACACATCATAATATAAATCTGACACAGTCTACAGAGAAACTACACAACATTCTGACCGTATAAAACACAACAACACATCATAATATAAATCTGACACAGTCTACAGATAAACTTCACAACATTCTGACCTTATAAAACACAACAACAAAACATCATAATATAAATCTGACACAGTCTACAGAGAAACTTCACAACATTCTGACCATATAAAACACAACAACACATCATAATATAAATCTGACACAGTCTACAGAGAAACTACACAACATTCTGACCGTATAAAACACAACAACACATCATAATATAAATCTGACCCAGTCTACAGAGAAACTACACAACATTCTGACCTTATTAAACACAACAACAACACATCATAATATAAATCTGACCCAGTCTACAGACAAACTACACAACATTCTGACCTAATAAAACACAACAACACACCACAATATAAATCTGAACCAGTCTACAGAGAAACTTCACAACAATCTGACCTTATAAAACACAACAACACACCATAATATAAATCTGACCCAGTCTACAGAGAAAGTTCACAACATTCTGACCTTATAAAACATAACAGCAACACATCATAATATAAATCTGACCCAGTCTACAGAGAAACTTCACAACATTCTGACCTTATAAAACATAACAGCAACACATCATAATATAAATCTGACACAGTCTACAGAGAAACTTCACAACATTCTGACCATATAAAACACAACAACACATCATAATATAAATCTGACACAGTCTACAGAGAAACTACACAACATTCTGACCGTATAAAACACAACAACACATCATAATATAAATCTGACCCAGTCTACAGAGAAACTACACAACATTCTGACCTTATTAAACACAACAACAACACATCATAATATAAATCTGACCCAGTCTACAGACAAACTACACAACCATCTGACCTTTTAAAACACAATAACAACACATCATAATATAAATCTGACCGAGTCTATAGAGAAACTACACAACATTCTGACCTTATAAAACACAACAACAACACACCATAATATAAATCTGACCCAGTCTAGAGAGAACTACACAATCGTCTGACCTTATAAAACATAACAGCAACTCACCATAATATAAATCTGACCCAGTCTACAGAAAACTACACAACCGTCTGACCTTATAAAACACAACAACAACACATCATAATATAAATCTGACCCAGTCTACAGAGAATCTACACAACATTCTGACCTAATAAAACACAACAACACACCACAATATAAATCTGAACCAGTCTACAGAGAAACTTCACAACAATCTGACCTTATAAAACACAACAACACACCATAATATAAATCTGACCCAGTCTACAGAGAAACTACACAAACATCTGACCTTATAAAACACAACAACAACACATCATAATATAAATCTGACCCAGTCTACAGAGAAACTACACAACATTCTGACCTAATAAAACACAACAACCCACCATAATATAAATCTGACCCAGTCTACAGAGAACTACACAACCATCTGACCTTTTAAAACACAATAACAACACATCATAATATAAATATGACCGAGTCTACAGAGAAACTACACAACATTCTGACCTTTTAAAACACAACAACAACACATCATAATATAAATCTGACCCAGTCTACAGAGAAATTACACAACATTCTGACCTTTTAAAACACAACAACAAAACATAATATAAATCTGACCCAGTCTACAGAAAACTACACAACCGTCTGACCTTATAAAACACAACAACAACACATCATAATATAAATCTGACCCAGTCTACAGAGAACTACACAATCGTCTGACCTTATAAAACATAACAGCAACACACCATAATATAAATATGACCCGGTCAACAGAGAAACTAGAAAACATTCTGACCGTATAAAACACAACAACACATCATAATATAAATCTGACCCAGTCTACAGAGAAATTACACAACATTCTGACCTTTTAAAACACAACAACAAAACATCATAATATAAATCTGACCCGGTCAACAGAGAAACTACACAACATTCTGACCGTATAAAACACAACAACACATCATAATATAAATCTGACACAGTCTACAGATAAACTTCACAACATTCTGACCTTATAAAACACAACAACAAAACATCATAATATAAATCTGACACAGTCTACAGAGAAACTTCACAACATTCTGACCATATAAAACACAACAACACATCATAATATAAATCTGACACAGTCTACAGAGAAACTACACAACATTCTGACCGTATAAAACACAACAACACATCATAATATAAATCTGACCCAGTCTACAGAGAAACTACACAACATTCTGACCTTATTAAACACAACAACAACACATCATAATATAAATCTGACCCAGTCTACAGACAAACTACACAACATTCTGACCTAATAAAACACAACAACACACCACAATATAAATCTGAACCAGTCTACAGAGAAACTTCACAACAATCTGACCTTATAAAACACAACAACACACCATAATATAAATCTGACCCAGTCTACAGAGAAAGTTCACAACATTCTGACCTTATAAAACATAACAGCAACACATCATAATATAAATCTGACCCAGTCTACAGAGAAACTTCACAACATTCTGACCGTATAAAACACAACAACACATCATAATATAAATCTGACCCAGTCTACAGAGAAACTACACAACATTCTGACCTTATTAAACACAACAACAACACATCATAATATAAATCTGACCCAGTCTACAGACAAACTACACAACATTCTGACCTAATAAAACACAACAACACACCACAATATAAATCTGAACCAGTCTACAGAGAAACTTCACAACAATCTGACCTTATAAAACACAACAACACACCATAATATAAATCTGACCCAGTCTACAGAGAAAGTTCACAACATTCTGACCTTATAAAACATAACAGCAACACATCATAATATAAATCTGACCCAGTCTACAGAGAAACTTCACAACATTCTGACCTTATAAAACATAACAGCAACACATCATAATATAAATCTGACACAGTCTACAGAGAAACTTCACAACATTCTGACCATATAAAACACAACAACACATCATAATATAAATCTGACACAGTCTACAGAGAAACTACACAACATTCTGACCGTATAAAACACAACAACACATCATAATATAAATCTGACCCAGTCTACAGAGAAACTACACAACATTCTGACCTTATTAAACACAACAACAACACATCATAATATAAATCTGACCCAGTCTACAGACAAACTACACAACCATCTGACCTTTTAAAACACAATAACAACACATCATAATATAAATCTGACCGAGTCTATAGAGAAACTACACAACATTCTGACCTTATAAAACACAACAACAACACACCATAATATAAATCTGACCCAGTCTAGAGAGAACTACACAATCGTCTGACCTTATAAAACATAACAGCAACTCACCATAATATAAATCTGACCCAGTCTACAGAAAACTACACAACCGTCTGACCTTATAAAACACAACAACAACACATCATAATATAAATCTGACCCAGTCTACAGAGAATCTACACAACATTCTGACCTAATAAAACACAACAACACACCACAATATAAATCTGAACCAGTCTACAGAGAAACTTCACAACAATCTGACCTTATAAAACACAACAACACACCATAATATAAATCTGACCCAGTCTACAGAGAAACTACACAAACATCTGACCTTATAAAACACAACAACAACACATCATAATATAAATCTGACCCAGTCTACAGAGAAACTACACAACATTCTGACCTAATAAAACACAACAACCCACCATAATATAAATCTGACCCAGTCTACAGAGAACTACACAACCATCTGACCTTTTAAAACACAATAACAACACATCATAATATAAATATGACCGAGTCTACAGAGAAACTACACAACATTCTGACCTTTTAAAACACAACAACAACACATCATAATATAAATCTGACCCAGTCTACAGAGAAATTACACAACATTCTGACCTTTTAAAACACAACAACAAAACATAATATAAATCTGACCCAGTCTACAGAAAACTACACAACCGTCTGACCTTATAAAACACAACAACAACACATCATAATATAAATCTGACCCAGTCTACAGAGAACTACACAATCGTCTGACCTTATAAAACATAACAGCAACACACCATAATATAAATATGACCCGGTCAACAGAGAAACTAGAAAACATTCTGACCGTATAAAACACAACAACACATCATAATATAAATCTGACCCAGTCTACAGAGAAATTACACAACATTCTGACCTTTTAAAACACAACAACAAAACATCATAATATAAATCTGACCCGGTCAACAGAGAAACTACACAACATTCTGACCTTATTAAACACAACAACACATCATAATATAAATCTGACCCAGTCTACAGAGAAACTACACAACCGTCTGACCTTATAAAACACAACAACAACACATCATAATATAAATCTGACCCAGTCTACAGAAAAAATACACAACCATCAGACCTTTTAAAACACAATAACAACACACCATAATATAAATCTGACCCAGTCTACAGAGAACTACACAATCGTCTGACCTTATAAAACATAACAGCAACACACCATAATATAAATCTGACCCAGTCTACAGAAAACTACACAACCGTCTGACCTTTTAAAACACAACAACAACACATCATAATATAAATCTGACCCAGTCTACAGAGAAACTACACAACCGTCTGACCTTATAAAACACAACAACAACACATCATAATATAAATCTGCCCAGTCTACAGAGAAACTACACAACCGTCTGACCTTATAAAACACAACAACAACACATCATAATAAAAATCTGACCCAGTCTACAGAGAAACTACACAACCGTCTGACCTTATAAAACACAACAACAACACATCATAATAAAAATCTGACCCAGTCTACAGAGAAACTTCACAGCATTCTGACCTAATAAAACACAACAATACCTCATAATATAAATCTGAACCAGTCTACAGAGAAACTACACAACCGTCTGACCTTATAAAACACAACAACAACACATCATAATATAAATCTGACCCAGTCTACAGAGAAACTTCACAGCATTCTGACCTAATAAAACACAACAATACATCATAATATAAATCTGACCCAGTCTACAGGGAAACTTCACAACATTCTGACCTTATAAAACATAACAGCAACACATCATAATATAAATCTGACCCAGTCTACAGAGAAACTACACAACATTCTGACGTTATAAAACACAACAACAACACATCATAATATAAATCTGACCCAGTCTACAGAGAACTACACAATCGTCTGACCTTATAAAACACAACAACAACACATCATAATATAAATCTGCCCAGCCTACAGAGAAACTACACAACCGTCTGACCTTATAAAACACAACAACAACACATCATAATATAAATCTGACCCAGTCTACAGAGAAACTACACAACCGTCTGACCTTATAAAACACAACAACAACACATCATAATATAAATCTGACCCAGTCTACAGAGAAATTACACAACATTCTGACCTTTTAAAACACAACAACAAAACATCATAATATAAATATGACCCGGTCAACAGAGAAACTACACAACCATCTGAACTTTTAAAAAACAATAACAAAACATCATAATATAAATATGACCCAGTCTACAGAGAAACTACACAACCATCTGACCTTATAAAACATAACAGCAACACACCATAATATAAATATGACCCGGTCAACAGAGAAACTACACAACATTCTGACCGTATAAAACACAACAACACATCATAATATAAATCTGACCCAGTCTACAGAGAAATTACACAACATTCTGACCGTATAAAACACAACAACACATCATAATATAAATCTGACCCAGTCTACAGAGAAACTACACAACATCCTGACCGTATAAAACACAACAACACATATTATAAATCTGACCCAGTCTACAGAGAAACTACACAACATTCTGACCGTATAAAACACAACAACACATCATAATATAAATCTGACCCAGTCTACAGAGAAACTACACAACATTCTGACCTTATTAAACACAATAACAACACATCATAATATAAATCTGACCCAGTCTACAGAGAAACTACACAACATTCTGACCTTATAAAACATTAAACAGCAACACATCATAATACAAATCTGACCCAGTCTACAGAGAAACTACACAACATTCTGACCTAATAAAACACAACAACACACCACAATATAAATCTGAACCAGTCTACAGAGAAACTTCACAACAATCTGGCCTTATAAAACACAACAACACACCATAATATAAATCTGACCCAGTCTACAGAGAAACTTCACAACATTCTGACCTTATAAAACATAACAGCAACACATCATAATATAAATCTGACTCAGTCTACAGAGAAACTACACAAACGTCTGACCTTATAAAACACAACAACAACACATCATAATATAAATCTGACCCAGTCAACAGAGAAACTACACAACATTCTGACCATATAAAACACAACAACAACACATCATAATATAAATCTGACCCAGTCTACAGAGAAACTACACAACATTCTGACCTAATAAAACACAACAACACACCATAATAAAAATCTGAACAAGTCTACAGAGAAACTTCACGACAATCTGACCTTATAAAACACAACAACACACCATAATATAAATCTGACCCAGTCTACAGAGAGACTTCACAACATTCTGACCTAATTAAACACAACAACAACACATCATAATATAAATCTGACCCAGTCTACAGAGAAACTTCACAACATTCTGACCTTATTAAACACAACAACAACACATCATAATATAAATCTGACCCAGTCTACAGAGAAAATTCACAACATTCTGACGTTATAAAACAAAACAACAACACATCATAATATAAATCTGACCCAGTCTACAGAGAAACTACACAACATTCTGACCGTATAAAACACAACAACACATCATAATATAAATCTGACCCAGTCTACAGAGAAACTACACAACATTCTGACCTTATTAAACACAATAACAACACATCATAATATAAATCTGACCCAGTCTACAGAGAAACTACACAACATTCTGACCTTATAAAACATAACAGCAACACATCATAATACAAATCTGACCCAGTCTACAGAGAAACTACACAACATTCTGACCTAATAAAACACAACAACACACCACAATATAAATCTGAACCAGTCTACAGAGAAACTTCACAACAATCTGGCCTTATAAAACACAACAACACACCATAATATAAATCTGACCCAGTCTACAGAGAAACTTCACGACATTCTGACCTTATAAAACATAACAGCAACACATCATAATATAAATCTGACTCAGTCTACAGAGAAACTACACAAACGTCTGACCTTATAAAACACAACAACAACACATCATAATATAAATCTGACCCAGTCTACAGAGAAACTACACAACATTCTGACCATATAAAACACAACAACAACACATCATAATATAAATCTGACCCAGTCTACAGAGAAACTACACAACATTCTGACCTAATAAAACACAACAACACACCATAATATAAATCTGAACCAGTCTACAGAGAAACTTCACGACAATCTGACCTTATAAAACACAACAACAACACATCATAATATAAATCTGACCCAGTCTACAGAGAAACTTCACAACATTCTGACCTAATAAACCACAACAACACACCATAATATAAATCTGAACCAGTCTACAGAGAAACTACACAACATTCTGACCTAATAAAACACAACAACACACCATAATA
Organism: Oncorhynchus mykiss; assembly: GCF_057628025.1. NCBI lineage: Eukaryota > Metazoa > Chordata > Actinopteri > Salmoniformes > Salmonidae > Oncorhynchus > Oncorhynchus mykiss. The sequence continues at coordinate 22,042,975 of NC_143032.1, forward strand.
TAAATCTGAACCAGTCTACAGAGAAACTTCACGACAATCTGACCTTATAAAACACAACAACACACCATAATATAAATCTGACCCAGTCTACAGAGAAACTTCACAACATTCTGACCTAAATAAACACAACAACAACACATCATAATATAAATCTGACCCAGTCTACAGAGAAACTTCACAACATTCTGACGTTATAAAACAAAACAACAACACATCATAATATAAATCTGACCCAGTCTACAGAGAAAATTCACAACATTCTGACCTTATAAAACACAACAACAACACATCATAATATAAAACTGACCCAGTCTACAGAGAAACTACACAACATGCTGACCTTTTAAAACACAACAACAAAACATCATAATATAAATATGACCCGGTCAACAGAGAAACTACACAACATTCTGACCATATAAAACACAACAACACATCATAATATAAATTTGACCCAGTCTACAGAGAAACTACACAACATTCTGACCTTATTAAACACAACAACAACACATCATAATATAAATCTGACCCAGTCTACAGAAAAAATACACAACCATCTGACCTTTTAAAACACAATAACAACACATCATAATATAAATCTGACCGAGTCTACAGAGAAACTACACAACATTCTGACCTTTTAAAACACAACAACAACACATCATATTATAAAACTGACCCAGTCTACAGAGAAACTACACAACCATCTGACCTTATAAAACACAACAACAACACATCATAATATAAATCTGACCCAGTCTACAGAGAAACTACACAACATTCTGACCTTATAAAACATAACAGCAACACATCATAATACAAATCTGACCCAGTCTACAGAGAAACTACACAACATTCTGACCTAATAAAACACAACAACACACCACAATATAAATCTGAACCAGTCTACAGAGAAACTTCACAACAATCTGACCTTATAAAACATAACAGCAACACATCATAATATAAATCTGACTCAGTCTACAGAGAAACTACACAAACGTCTGACCTTATAAAACACAACAACAACACATCATAATATAAATCTGACCCAGTCTACAGAGAAACTACACAACATTCTGACCATATAAAACACAACAACAACACATCATAATATAAATCTGACCCAGTCTACAGAGAAACTACACAACATTCTGACCTAATAAAACACAACAACACACCATAATATAAATCTGAACCAGTCTACAGAGAAACTTCACGACAATCTGACCTTATAAAACACAACAACAACACATCATAATATAAATCTGACCCAGTCTACAGAGAAACTTCACAACATTCTGACCTAATAAAACACAACAACACACCATAATATAAATCTGAACCAGTCTACAGAGAAACTACACAACATTCTGACCTAATAAAACACAACAACACACCATAATATAAATCTGAACCAGTCTACAGAGAAACTTCACGACAATCTGACCTTATAAAACACAACAACACACCATAATATAAATCTGACCCAGTCTACAGAGAAACTTCACAACATTCTGACCTAAATAAACACAACAACAACACATCATAATATAAATCTGACCCAGTCTACAGAGAAACTTCACAACATTCGGACGTTATAAAACAAAACAACAACACATCATAATATAAATCTGACCCAGTCTACAGAGAAAATTCACAACATTCTGACCTTATAAAACACAACAACAACACATCATAATATAAAACTGACCCAGTCTACAGAGAAACTACACAACATGCTGACCTTTTAAAACACAACAACAAAACATCATAATATAAATATGACCCGGTCAACAGAGAAACTACACAACATTCTGACCATATAAAACACAACAACACATCATAATATAAATTTGACCCAGTCTACAGAGAAACTACACAACATTCTGACCTTATTAAACACAACAACAACACATCATAATATAAATCTGACCCAGTCTACAGAAAAAATACACAACCATCTGACCTTTTAAAACACAATAACAACACATCATAATATAAATCTGACCGAGTCTACAGAGAAACTACACAACATTCTGACCTTTTAAAACACAACAACAACACATCATATTATAAAACTGACCCAGTCTAGAGAGAAACTACACAACCATCTGACCTTATAAAACACAACAACAACACACCATAATATAAATCTGACCCAGTCTACAGAGAACTACACAATCGTCTGACCTTATAAAACATAACAGCAACACACCATAATATAAATCTGACCCAGTCTACAGAAAACTACACAACCGTCTGACCTTATAAAACACAACAACAACACATCATAATATAAATCTGCCCAGTCTACAGAGAAACTACACAACCGTCTGACCTTATAAAACACAACAACAACACATCATAATAAAAATCTGACCCAGTCTACAGAGAAACTTCACAACATTCTGACCTAATAAAACACAACAATACATCATAATATAAAACTGACCCAGTCTACAGAGAAACTACACAACATTCTGACCGTATAAAACAAAACAACAACACATCATAATATAAATCTGACCCAGTCTACAGAGAAACTACACAACATTCTGACCTTATTAAACACAACAACAACACATCATAATATAAATCTGACCCAGTCTACAGAGAAACTACACAACATTCTGACCTGATTAAACACAACAACAAAACATCATAATATAAATCTGACCCAGTCTACAGAAAAAATACACAACAGTCTGAGCTTATAAAACACAACAACAACACATCATAATATAAATCTGACCCAGTCTACAGACAAACTACACAACATTCTGACCTAATAAAACACAACAACACATCATAATATAAATCTGACCCGGTCTACAGAGAACTACACAATCGTCTGACCTTATAAAACACAACAACAACACATCATAATATAAATCTGAACCAGTCTACAGAGAACTACACAATCGTCTGACCTTATAAAACACAACAACAACACACCATAATATAAATCTGACCCAGTCTACAGAGAAACTTCACAATATTCTGACCTTATAAAACATAACAGCAACACATCATAATATAAATCTGACCCAGTCTACAGAGAAACTACACAATATTCTGACCTTATTAAACACAACAACACATCATAATATAAAATTGACCCAGTCTACAGAGAAACTACACAATATTCTGACCTTATAAAACACAACAACACATCATAATATAAATCTGACCCAGTCTACAGAGAAACTACACAATATTCTGACCTTATAAAACACAACAACACATCATAATATAAATCTGACCCAGTCTACAGAGAAACTACACAACATTCTGAGCTTATAAAACATAACAGCAACATATCATAATATAAATCTGACCCAGTCTACAGAGAAACTACACAAACGTCTGACCTTATAAAACACAACAACAACACACCATAATATAAATCTGACCCAGTCTACAGAAAACTACACAACCGTCTGACCTTATAAAACACAACAACAACACATCATAATATAAATCTGCCCAGTCTACAGAGAAACTACACAACCGTCTGACCTTATAAAACACAACAACAACACATCATAATATAAATCTGACCGAGTCTACAGAGAAACTACACAATCGTTTGACCTTATAAAACATAACAGCAACACACCATAATATAAATCTGACCCAGTCTACAGAAAACTACACAACCGTCTGACCTTATAAAACACAACAACAACACATCATAATGTAAATCTGCCCAGTCTACAGAGAAACTACACAACCGTCTGACCTTATAAAACACAACAACAACACATCATAATAAAAATCTGACCCAGTCTACAGAGAAACTTCACAACATTCTGACCTAATAAAACACAACAATACATCATAATATAAAACTGACCCAGTCTACAGAGAAACTACACAACATTCTGACCGTATAAAACAAAACAACAACACATCATAATATAAATCTGACCCAGTCTACAGAGAAACTACACAACATTCTGACCTTATTAAACACAACAACAACACATCATAATATAAATCTGACCCAGTCTACAGAGAAACTACACAACATTCTGACCTGATTAAACACAACAACAACACATCATAATATAAATCTGACCCAGTCTACAGAAAAAATACACAACCATCTGACCTTTTAAAACACAATAACAACACATCATAATATAAATCTGACTGAGTCTACAGAGAAACTACACAACATGCTGACCTTATTAAACACAACAACAACACATCATAATATAAATCTGACCCAGTCTACAGAGAAACTACACAACATTCTGACCTTATTAAACACAACAACAACACATCATAATATAAATCTGACCCAGTCTACAGAGAAACTACACAACATTCTGACCTGATTAAACACAACAACAACACATCATAATATAAATCTGACCCAGTCTACAGAAAAAATACACAACCATCTGACCTTTTAAAACACAATAACAACACATCATAATATAAATCTGACCCAGTCTACAGAGAAACTACACAATCGTCTGACCTTATAAAACATAACAGCAACACACCATAATATAAATATGACCCGGTCAACAGAGAAACTACACAACATTCTGACCGTATAAAACACAACAACACATCATAATATAAATCTGACCCAGTCTACAGAGAAATAACACAACATTCTGAGCGTATAAAACACAACAACACATCATAATATAAATCTGACTGAGTCTACAGAGAAACTACACAACAGTCTGAGCTTATAAAACACAACAACAACACATCATAATATAAATCTGACCCAGTCTACAGACAAACTACACAACATTCTGACCTAATAACACACAACAACACATCATAATATAAATCTGACCCAGTCTACAGAGAACTACACAATCGTCTGACCTTATAAAACACAACAACAACACATCATAATATACATCTGAACCAGTCTACAGAGAACTACACAATCGTCTGACCTTATAAAACACAACAACAACACACCGTAATATAAATCTGACCCAGTCTACAGAGAAACTTCACAACATTCTGACCTTATAAAACATAACAGCAACACATCATAATATAAATCTGACCCAGTCTACAGAGAAACTACACAAACGTCTGACCTTATAAAACACAACAACAACACATCATAATATAAATCTGACCCGGTCTACAGAGAAACTACACAACATTAAGACCTTATAAAACACAACAACACACCATAATATAAATCTGACCCAGTCTACAGAGAAACTACACAATATTCTGACCTTATTAAACACAACAACACACCATAATATAAATCTGACCCAGTCTACAGAGAAACTACACAATATTCTGACCTTATTAAACACAACAACACATCATAATATAAAATTGACCGAGTCTACAGAGAAACTACACAACATTCTGACCTTATAAAACATAACAGCAACACATCATAATATAAATCTGCCCAGTCTACAGAGAAACTACACAACCGTCTGACCTTATAAAACACAACAACAAGACATCATAATATAAATCTGACCCAGTCTACAGAGAAACTACACAATATTCTGACCTTATTAAACACAACAACATATCATAATATAAAACTGACCCAGTCTACAGAGAAACTACACAATATTCTGACCTTATTAAACACAACAACACATCATAATATAAAACTGACCCAGTCTACAGAGAAACTACACAATATTCTGACCTTATTAAACACAACAACACATCATAATATAAAACTGACCCAGTCTACAGAGAAACTACACAACATGCTGACCTTTTAAAACACAACAACAAAACATCATAATATAAATATGACCCGGTCAACAGAGAAACTACACAACATTCTGACCATATAAAACACAACAACACATCATAATATAAATTTGACCCAGTCTACAGAGAAACTACACAACATTCTGACCTTATTAAACACAACAACAACACATCATAATATAAATCTGACCCAGTCTACAGAAAAAATACACAACCATCTGACCTTTTAAAACACAATAACAACACATCATAATATAAATCTGACCGAGTCTACAGAGAAACTACACAACATTCTGACCTTTTAAAACACAACAACAACACATCATATTATAAAACTGACCCAGTCTACAGAGAAACTACACAACCATCTGACCTTATAAAACACAACAACAACACATCATAATATAAATCTGACCCAGTCTACAGAGAAACTACACAACATTCTGACCTTATAAAACATAACAGCAACACATCATAATACAAATCTGACCCAGTCTACAGAGAAACTACACAACATTCTGACCTAATAAAACACAACAACACACCACAATATAAATCTGAACCAGTCTACAGAGAAACTTCACAACAATCTGGCCTTATAAAACACAACAACACACCATAATATAAATCTGACCCAGTCTACAGAGAAACTTCACGACATTCTGACCTTATAAAACATAACAGCAACACATCATAATATAAATCTGACTCAGTCTACAGAGAAACTACACAAACGTCTGACCTTATAAAACACAACAACAACACATCATAATATAAATCTGACCCAGTCTACAGAGAAACTACACAACATTCTGACCATATAAAACACAACAACAACACATCATAATATAAATCTGACCCAGTCTACAGAGAAACTACACAACATTCTGACCTAATAAAACACAACAACACACCATAATATAAATCTGAACCAGTCTACAGAGAAACTTCACGACAATCTGACCTTATAAAACACAACAACAACACATCATAATATAAATCTGACCCAGTCTACAGAGAAACTTCACAACATTCTGACCTAATAAAACACAACAACACACCATAATATAAATCTGAACCAGTCTACAGAGAAACTACACAACATTCTGACCTAATAAAACACAACAACACACCATAATATAAATCTGAACCAGTCTACAGAGAAACTTCACGACAATCTGACCTTATAAAACACAACAACACACCATAATATAAATCTGACCCAGTCTACAGAGAAACTTCACAACATTCTGACCTAAATAAACACAACAACAACACATCATAATATAAATCTGACCCAGTCTACAGAGAAACTTCACAACATTCGGACGTTATAAAACAAAACAACAACACATCATAATATAAATCTGACCCAGTCTACAGAGAAAATTCACAACATTCTGACCTTATAAAACACAACAACAACACATCATAATATAAAACTGACCCAGTCTACAGAGAAACTACACAACATGCTGACCTTTTAAAACACAACAACAAAACATCATAATATAAATATGACCCGGTCAACAGAGAAACTACACAACATTCTGACCATATAAAACACAACAACACATCATAATATAAATTTGACCCAGTCTACAGAGAAACTACACAACATTCTGACCTTATTAAACACAACAACAACACATCATAATATAAATCTGACCCAGTCTACAGAAAAAATACACAACCATCTGACCTTTTAAAACACAATAACAACACATCATAATATAAATCTGACCGAGTCTACAGAGAAACTACACAACATTCTGACCTTTTAAAACACAACAACAACACATCATATTATAAAACTGACCCAGTCTAGAGAGAAACTACACAACCATCTGACCTTATAAAACACAACAACAACACACCATAATATAAATCTGACCCAGTCTACAGAGAACTACACAATCGTCTGACCTTATAAAACATAACAGCAACACACCATAATATAAATCTGACCCAGTCTACAGAAAACTACACAACCGTCTGACCTTATAAAACACAACAACAACACATCATAATATAAATCTGCCCAGTCTACAGAGAAACTACACAACCGTCTGACCTTATAAAACACAACAACAACACATCATAATAAAAATCTGACCCAGTCTACAGAGAAACTTCACAACATTCTGACCTAATAAAACACAACAATACATCATAATATAAAACTGACCCAGTCTACAGAGAAACTACACAACATTCTGACCGTATAAAACAAAACAACAACACATCATAATATAAATCTGACCCAGTCTACAGAGAAACTACACAACATTCTGACCTTATTAAACACAACAACAACACATCATAATATAAATCTGACCCAGTCTACAGAGAAACTACACAACATTCTGACCTGATTAAACACAACAACAAAACATCATAATATAAATCTGACCCAGTCTACAGAAAAAATACACAACAGTCTGAGCTTATAAAACACAACAACAACACATCATAATATAAATCTGACCCAGTCTACAGACAAACTACACAACATTCTGACCTAATAAAACACAACAACACATCATAATATAAATCTGACCCGGTCTACAGAGAACTACACAATCGTCTGACCTTATAAAACACAACAACAACACATCATAATATAAATCTGAACCAGTCTACAGAGAACTACACAATCGTCTGACCTTATAAAACACAACAACAACACACCATAATATAAATCTGACCCAGTCTACAGAGAAACTTCACAATATTCTGACCTTATAAAACATAACAGCAACACATCATAATATAAATCTGACCCAGTCTACAGAGAAACTACACAATATTCTGACCTTATTAAACACAACAACACATCATAATATAAAATTGACCCAGTCTACAGAGAAACTACACAATATTCTGACCTTATAAAACACAACAACACATCATAATATAAATCTGACCCAGTCTACAGAGAAACTACACAATATTCTGACCTTATAAAACACAACAACACATCATAATATAAATCTGACCCAGTCTACAGAGAAACTACACAACATTCTGAGCTTATAAAACATAACAGCAACATATCATAATATAAATCTGACCCAGTCTACAGAGAAACTACACAAACGTCTGACCTTATAAAACACAACAACAACACACCATAATATAAATCTGACCCAGTCTACAGAAAACTACACAACCGTCTGACCTTATAAAACACAACAACAACACATCATAATATAAATCTGCCCAGTCTACAGAGAAACTACACAACCGTCTGACCTTATAAAACACAACAACAACACATCATAATATAAATCTGACCGAGTCTACAGAGAAACTACACAATCGTTTGACCTTATAAAACATAACAGCAACACACCATAATATAAATCTGACCCAGTCTACAGAAAACTACACAACCGTCTGACCTTATAAAACACAACAACAACACATCATAATGTAAATCTGCCCAGTCTACAGAGAAACTACACAACCGTCTGACCTTATAAAACACAACAACAACACATCATAATAAAAATCTGACCCAGTCTACAGAGAAACTTCACAACATTCTGACCTAATAAAACACAACAATACATCATAATATAAAACTGACCCAGTCTACAGAGAAACTACACAACATTCTGACCGTATAAAACAAAACAACAACACATCATAATATAAATCTGACCCAGTCTACAGAGAAACTACACAACATTCTGACCTTATTAAACACAACAACAACACATCATAATATAAATCTGACCCAGTCTACAGAGAAACTACACAACATTCTGACCTGATTAAACACAACAACAACACATCATAATATAAATCTGACCCAGTCTACAGAAAAAATACACAACCATCTGACCTTTTAAAACACAATAACAACACATCATAATATAAATCTGACTGAGTCTACAGAGAAACTACACAACATGCTGACCTTATTAAACACAACAACAACACATCATAATATAAATCTGACCCAGTCTACAGAGAAACTACACAACATTCTGACCTTATTAAACACAACAACAACACATCATAATATAAATCTGACCCAGTCTACAGAGAAACTACACAACATTCTGACCTGATTAAACACAACAACAACACATCATAATATAAATCTGACCCAGTCTACAGAAAAAATACACAACCATCTGACCTTTTAAAACACAATAACAACACATCATAATATAAATCTGACCCAGTCTACAGAGAAACTACACAATCGTCTGACCTTATAAAACATAACAGCAACACACCATAATATAAATATGACCCGGTCAACAGAGAAACTACACAACATTCTGACCGTATAAAACACAACAACACATCATAATATAAATCTGACCCAGTCTACAGAGAAATAACACAACATTCTGAGCGTATAAAACACAACAACACATCATAATATAAATCTGACTGAGTCTACAGAGAAACTACACAACAGTCTGAGCTTATAAAACACAACAACAACACATCATAATATAAATCTGACCCAGTCTACAGACAAACTACACAACATTCTGACCTAATAACACACAACAACACATCATAATATAAATCTGACCCAGTCTACAGAGAACTACACAATCGTCTGACCTTATAAAACACAACAACAACACATCATAATATACATCTGAACCAGTCTACAGAGAACTACACAATCGTCTGACCTTATAAAACACAACAACAACACACCGTAATATAAATCTGACCCAGTCTACAGAGAAACTTCACAACATTCTGACCTTATAAAACATAACAGCAACACATCATAATATAAATCTGACCCAGTCTACAGAGAAACTACACAAACGTCTGACCTTATAAAACACAACAACAACACATCATAATATAAATCTGACCCGGTCTACAGAGAAACTACACAACATTAAGACCTTATAAAACACAACAACACACCATAATATAAATCTGACCCAGTCTACAGAGAAACTACACAATATTCTGACCTTATTAAACACAACAACACACCATAATATAAATCTGACCCAGTCTACAGAGAAACTACACAATATTCTGACCTTATTAAACACAACAACACATCATAATATAAAATTGACCGAGTCTACAGAGAAACTACACAACATTCTGACCTTATAAAACATAACAGCAACACATCATAATATAAATCTGCCCAGTCTACAGAGAAACTACACAACCGTCTGACCTTATAAAACACAACAACAAGACATCATAATATAAATCTGACCCAGTCTACAGAGAAACTACACAATATTCTGACCTTATTAAACACAACAACACATCATAATATAAAACTGACCCAGTCTACAGAGAAACTACACAATATTCTGACCTTATTAAACACAACAACACATCATAATATAAAACTGACCCAGTCTACAGAGAAACTACACAATATTCTGACCTTATTAAACACAACAACACATCATAATATAAAACTGACCCAGTCTACAGAGAAACTACACAACATGCTGACCTTTTAAAACACAACAACAAAACATCATAATATAAATATGACCCGGTCAACAGAGAAACTACACAACATTCTGACCTTATTAAACACAACAATACATCATAATATAAATCTGACCCAGTCTACAGAGAAACTACACAACATTCTGACCGTATAAAACACAACAACACATCATAATATAAATCTGACCCAGTCTACAGAGAAACTTCACAACATTCTGACCTTATTAAACACAACAATACATCATAATATAAATCTGACCCAGTCTACAGAGAAACTACACAACATTCTGACCGTATAAAACACAACAACACATCATAATATAAATCTGACCCAGTCAACAGAGAAACTACACAACATTCTGACCTTATAAAACACAACAACAACACATCATAATATAAATCTGACCCAGTCTACAGAGAAACTACACAACATTCTGACCTTTTAAAACACAACAACACATCATAATATACATCTGACCCTGTCTACAGACAAATTAAACAACCATCTGACCTTATAAAACACAACAACATCATAATATAAATCTGACCCAGTCTACAGAAAAACTACACAACCGTCTGACCTTATAAAACACAACAACAACACATCATAACATAAATCTGACCCAGTCTACAGAGAAACTACACAACATTCTGACCTTATAAAACACAACAACAACACAACAGCAGCTGCAGTGTTTGAGGACACACTTCATTTAGCAACACATTACTGCTGACCCTCTAAACGTGGCGTGGTTGTAATCATAGCCCTCTTAGGGAGTGTGGAGTGCTCTCCTCTCCTGCTCCTTGCTGACGAGCACACACACGCACACGCACAAACACATACACAAAAACACTCTATCTGGCTCTCTTTGTCTCTCTTTGCCTGACGAGCATGCAGCAGCCATTAAAACAAGTTTAAAAGGGCTAAAGGGAACAGCGCTCTAATCAACCACTCTGTCGAAATAATATATGAATCAAGCACTCTGTTACTGATTAATTAAACCAGGAGATTCATACTAATGAGACCACACAGGGAAACAGAGCAATACTGAGGAGTCATTTCAGGTTGGCAGGGTGGGTGCTCAAGCTAGTGCTGGGTTGGTTGATTGGTTGGTTGATTTTGGGTTTTGTGAAAGTGACATAGTAACAAATGTAAGACTGACTTGGCATTACATCTGCAACCCAATCTGTTTGACAGACAAGATGAGATGCAATTGGTTGTTCATCTCCATATCCACTAAGGCATAAGATACCATTCCACTGCACACTGACAGTAATCTTCATATATATAATGTTAATATAATGTTTGAACAAAAGTTGAAACGTAGTCCATGTGAATTTGACTTCATGTGCTTTAAGGACTTTAAGGCTTGTAAAAATGAGATGTCCGCTCAAGGCTACGGTAATCCAACTATCCAACTATCTTTTTTTACATTGAGTGGATAGTGAGCTCTGCCATGATCATTACAGTATGACTGAGACTGGGCGATCAAAGTTAATCATTTGAATCCTCACTAGAACAGAAGCACTTTAGCTACATGTTTATGGCATTTTTTTTAAAGGCTCCATGTAGGCTGTACCTAAGAAAGTTTGGACACTTTCTTAGGTATATCGTAGCCTGGAACTGTCATGGCCTAGAACTAAAGATCTGTGCCAGCCACGTAAGGACATTTGAACATCACCTGTCATCTCCAAAAATGTTTGGATTCCAAACCTCTCCCCCTCCACCTCATCATGTTGTGTTCTCCTGTCTTCCATTTGATCATTTCTTTTCAAACTATTCCCCTGTATTTCCTGTTCTGTTGTTCCATCTCACTCCCACATGTAGCCTATTCAGAGCACATAGCGACACTGTTCTGTTTCGGGCTGAGACAGATGACTGTACAAACCAGGCCAGTTTGTTTTGTGCTTTGTAGACCCTGAACATCTCTGTGTAATACCCACCCTCTCTTTCTGGGTCTTGTTGACCGTGCTGCAGACAGAGTAAGCCACAGGTGGCGGTGTTACAAAGGCTCTGTCACAACGCTAACAAGGCAGAGCTCTCTGATGCTTCAGCAGCTACACCGGCACGGCAGCAGGGCAGGTGGATATCACCTCCGCTGCACGGCCCTGTGTTAGACTTCATCCTCCAACACACTGCAACGCCTGCAGGGTAGCCTGTGTTTGTCATGCCGCAAGCGTCGATTTCAAGGCACGGCTGTATCTCTCTCTCTCTCTCTCCCCTATAATGCGCTGCATGTCTAGTACTGTGAACGGAGGTAGAGTGGAGTGTGTTAGAGACGTAAAACATACAATGCTGACATCCACAGAGAGCAGCAGTGTCAATAATGCTTTAAAAAGCTATTTAATCTAGAAGTAAATAAGGTGTCACCGAGGAGCCTCATGCATATCAGGGAAAACGTTTCAGAAATATCACTCAAGAGGATCCAGACCCACATAACCCCATTTCACTCAGAGTATCATCGGGAAGGAAGAAGGGCTGTTTGTAATGCACTCGTTCTCACAGATGTAATCTCTGCAGTGTTATCAGTCAGTTAAGCTGTCTGCCTCTCTACCTGCCTGCCTGGCATGTGTTTGAAACCTGGTGTGTCAGTTCATCTACTCGGCGTTCTCCGACCCCCCCTGTCTCTCCCAGGTCAGGGGTCGCAGCAGAAAACTGCCTGGGAGACTTAGCCCAGCTCGGCTTTTAATTACGCACATGGATGTAGGACGCGCATTTGCATATGCACACACACACACAAACACACACACACACACACACACACGTGCATAGACACGTAGACACACGCAGGCACACAGACACAAGCGAACACTCAGGCATACACATGACATTTGATGACTATCTTAACATATTAAATGATCCTCTCTGTTAGGCTCCTTGGCAAACTGTTCATATCAATCTCACAACACGAATACACACACGTTCACAAACACTGAAGGCAAAACGGATGATATAGACTCCTCTTCCTGGCAGACTGTGTGTGTGTGTGTGTGTGTGTGTGTGTGTGTGGTGTGTGTGTGTGTGTGTGTGTGTGTGTGTGTGTGTGTGTGTGTGTGTGTGTGTGTGTGTGTGTGTGTGTGTGCGTGTGCACGTGCACGTGTGTGCGCATGTGCACGTGTGTGTGGCTCCAGACGGACACACAGGGAGAGCGTCTGTTGGCTGAGCGGTGAAGTAGCCCTGCCAAAACCCCCTCCCAGCTCCAGTCTCCACTATTTAATGGAAATATGGCCCACCACAAACCTAATGAAATCAGACACCACTGAACTGTAATAAGTAGTGATAAGTAGAGGTAGGCTGCTGGAACAGCAACTTAACCAACTGAGACGGATGCTGTATATTCCTGGAGTTCCATGCAGGTCAACTATTCTTCCATAGGTGGTTATCACAGACTTCTCTCTGCCTTTTGCTCACGGAAGAATAGTGTCACGACTCCTACCGAAGGGGGCTCCCCTTCCTGTTCGGGTGGCGCTCGGCGGTCGTCGTCACCGGCCTACTAGCTGCCACTGATCCGTTTTCCCCTTTCTGTTTATTGGTTTCACCTGTTTGTGTTTTAGGCTGATTAGTCAGGCTTTATTTACCAGGAGGCCCGCCTGCTCTTTGTGCGGGATTGTTTTGTGTAACTTGTGTGCACGTCTGTGGGTTACGTGTTTCCCATTTCATTGGGTTTGGCTGGACTGTTTAAGTCCCCGTGTTTGGGGCATTTGTTTTGTGGTGCGCCCTGTGTTTCGTGGGGTTGGCGTATGTTTGCCGTTTTGTGCATTAAATATAGCACCACCTTGAACTCTCTGCTTCCTGCGCCTGACTTCTCACCCACTACACCCAGTACGTTACAAATAGAAATAAAATATAACGCTTTCTACTGTATATTTCTAGTAAGTATCAGATATGGGCCTCAATGAAGCATACTGTTACTGTAATATTGTTAGGTTGACTACTGAGACGTTCCTGCTGCAGTTAATCTTGCTGAAGTTATAGCACCATGTAAACACCCAAGAGAAAGCACTGTGTGAGCTGTCCTTGGTCCTGAACAACATATACATGATGTAATCGACATGAACCCAGACATAAAATACACACACACAACATGGTGTATTGTTCTGGTATTCCAACCTACAGTACAACCTCAAAGCTGTGCAGCGGTTATTATTTGTTTTTCCTATACAATTAGACAACTGAGGGTTTTTCCAATGAAATTGACAATACACACGTGGTCATTGAACTTCAAACATGGAGGGTAAGTGGCTTCTATAGAATATAAATAGCAATTCTAGCTATGTGGCCTCTACAGCCCTTGCACAGCAACTGCTTAGTTAATCAAAGCAAAGACAAGGAAGTAACTATTATTCTACATTAATTAGAGACACACTGCATGAATCTGTACCAACATTGTGTAAATTATGTGTAGACCTACATGGGTTAATATGACTACAACAATTCATGTGAAAAATATCATAGTTTAAAAAAAGACAGCCCTAACAGGAAGTGAACCCCTTTCTATGACCTGTTTTTATCTGTGAGTTTCCAACACTCCAGTTTGAGGCAGGCAGAAGGCTTGAGAAATGTCTGATTGGATTGTAAAGGCTTAGATCTCCTGGAGGAGTGCTGTTGCTCACCTAAGTAACAAAGGTTCAGTGTGTGCCTCAGGGAATTCAGCCAGGGAGACGAGCAGCGAGAGAGGAAAGGAGAAGGATAAAAGATAGGAAAAGAGTGAGGGCGAGGGTGGAAAGGGTGCTTCGTAGGTGTGTGTGTGTGTGTGTGTGTGTGTGTGCATGTGTTACAGAGAGGGACTTTGAAGGAGAGAGAACACTGCAGGGGAAAGAGAGAGAGGGAAGGATAACGCCAAGCTGTCTCAGTGTCTTCATCCAGTACATCCACTCCTTCACCTGTATATCTGATTGGTAGCCATGCGAGATCTAGTTCCCTTATCCACCACTCCCTGACTGTCTCAGTCCTGTGCAGTAGTCAGTTTACCCCCCTCTCTCTCTCTCTCTCTCTCTCTCTCTCTCTCTCTAATAGGTGACATTATGGAGGCCATTATGGAGGCCATGGCTCATACCTCTACACCAGATGCTCTGACGGCAACCACTTATCTGCCGCCCACTCACCACCCCCCCCCCCCCCCCACACACACACACACACACACACACACACACACACACACCAAGCCCTCAACAACACGGAGCGGCTTAAGGTGAAAGGTCGTGACAGTAGTTGACCGTGTCTCTCTTGACCGCCTCTTCTCCAACGCTTAACGGAATTGATGGGCGGCTTTCCCCGTCTGGTTCCTATAGGCAGGCGGTGTGCGTGTGTGAAGGATTAGTGTGTCACGCTTGCGTCCTGTCCCGTGCTGTCACCTGATTAAATATTGTTGTCTATTACATTGCCAACATTAGCTGATTAATCTACAGACGCCCACTCTCAGGAATAGAGCTGTGTTTTATGGTGTAGCTGAGGACTGAAGACCATAAACCTAATGCATTGTCATAATGTAGCTGCAATCTAATATAATGACTGTGTTGCTTCTGATTTATACAAACGTAGGTAGCAATTCTCAATTATCACAAACGTTTTACCAGGGTTGACATCAATTAAGGATATTGATACCATAAAAAAATATTACATTTTTGGGATGATAACAGTTTGGAAACAGTACACACTGTTAGATGGGTCTAATACTAGACGCACTAGCAGAGACAGCATATCATCTCAAACGTCTCTCAGTAAAGAGTTTGAATGATATCGTATCAAAACATCTGCTAATTTAACACCAGAAAAATTAAGTTTCTTCCCAAGTGAGTGAAAAAAATGACATGAAATAAAAATAACAGCATTATGAGAATACTCATTTGTTAAGGGTAGTGAAATAAATCAACTGGTCCATGTCTGCCTTGGTGACAGCTGTCTTGGAGACAGAGGAGACCGAGGAGACAGAGGTATTGTCAGGTGGGTTTTTAATTGTTCTGCTGAAGGCAGGCAGAGGAGCCAGGCGATCAGAAGGGATTTGGGCCCGGCCCAGAAGACGTTGGGAGGAGCCTGCCAGTCAGTCAACACCACCACCGGTATATCTCATATATTTTCACATACAGAGCCTTCAATATATCCTTGTTGAATATTCACCAGCTTGAGCTTACAGAAAAAAAGTTTTAAAATTAAACCAGGAGACAAGTGGAGCCAAGGGCTGTTATGTAACATAGGTAACACAAACATTAGTGCATCGTAGCAGAATCACAACAACACAACATGGTCAACACAACATGTTCATATTTAATTTGTTCCCAGTGCAGTTATGAAAAGGGCTGTGTGTGTGTGTGTGTGCACGCTTATGCGTGCCTGCATGGTGCGTGCGTGCCTGTGCGTGTGTGGGCTGATTGTGTGTTTGTCACGGTGTTTGGTCAGAGCCAAGCAGAACCAGACACAACAAGACAACAATGCTGTCTCCAAGGGCAACAGGGTTCATGCTTCACCCTTGGAACTGGTAGGGAACTGGCATGGAACTCTAAATCCTCTAGGACGCCAAAGAACAATGTACAAAAAGTGTATGAATCAGCAGGTATATTCAATGACTGTCTAGGTCAGATATAAATGGTTAATCGTATCTGTGCAGAGGAAAAACAAACGAAGGAGAGGAAATAAATGCAAATTATAGGATGACAAAGAGGTAAATGCAACATTTTGTAAATGACTGGCCTTGCTCTTCACTTGAGTGACAGTTGATGACAACATGTAATCTCCAACCCATTTCACACTTCCAGAAATTGGATACACTACCTGCACTTTGCGAGATGCCTTTTCATCAAGGGCTTGCATGACATCTGCCATGATCAAAACACTGAATGGCAGAGGTCCTTTTTATTTATTTGCATAAAGACCTATCCTTAGCGGTGAGTCATCAACATAGCACTCCGAATTAGATAAAAAGGAATGATTTAAAAATGGAAAGGGAGAATAAAATCTTTGACTAGTCAGTACAGTTCGTCTTGTTTGTCAAGCTTACCAGCGTTTGTCCTGTCAGCTCGTGTCCTCTTGTTTTCTAAAGTAGCCAGGCTCTCTGGTAGGAGCAAGGACTCTGGTGGGCCATATGGAGAACGTTCCTGCTTCCCCTGCTCGCACCCCTTTTCTTTTCATGCCATTCCGCTGTGGGGAGACCAGTCCAAATCTCTCCAGGTTCTCATTGACTCTGGGGCAGACAATAGTTTTTTGGACGCTACGCTATCCCCACTCAGCCCCTCTCCATTCCCATGGACGTTAGAGCGCTGGACAGGAGCTCTGTAGGCAGAGTCACCCACAACACCACTCCCATCCACATACGAGTGTCAGGGAACCACATTGAGGCTATCCAGTTCCTGCTCATCAAGTCCCCTCTGATTCCGGTGCATTAATCAGAAGTCTATCTTTAATTCTGTGAATAACACTAGCATCTTTTATCAATGTTTATTATTAGTATTTCTGCAAAATCACCGGATGTTTTGGAATCAAAACATTACTGCCAATAATGAGCCAATGTAAACTGAGAATTTTGGATATAAATATGCACATTATCGAACAAAACATACATGTATTGTGTAACATGATGTCCTATGAGTGTCATCTGATGAAGATCATCAAAGGTTAGTGATTAATTTTATATTTCTGCTTTTTGTGACTCCTATCTTTGGCTGGAAAAATGGCTGTTTTTTCGACTTGGCGGTGATCTAACATAATCATATGTTGTGCTTTAGCTGTAAAGCATTTTTGAAATCGGACACGATGAGTAGATTAACAAGATGTTTATCTTTCATTTGCTGTATTGCGCGCTGCCTTTTCAGCGGAATGTTGTGTTCCGCTAGCGGAACCCCTGCCTAGAAAGGTTAAGAACCGTTACCCACCTTCGAGCCACTCCAGGGGGCCACTGTGTTTTCAAAGCTGTATCTACAGAACGTCTACCACCTGGTGCGGACCGGAAAAGGGGACGAGTGGAAGACCGCCTTCAACAAGGCCAGTGGCCACTACAAATATCTGGCCATGCCCTTTGGCCTCACCAATGCCCCTGCTGTGTTCCAGGCTCTGGTAAATGATGTTCTCTGCGACATGTTGAACTGGTTCGTCTTCGTCTACATTGATGACAACCTCGTCTTCTCCAGCTTTCCTCAAGAACACATGCTCCAAGTCCGACAGGTCCTACAACGCCTTCTGGAGAATCAGCTGTTTGTGAAGGTGGAGAAGTGCGAGCTCCATCGCTCCACCATCCCCTTTCTGGGTTACATCATCTCTGCTGGGAGTGTCCAGATGGATCCCGGGAAGGTGAGAGCAGTGATGGATTGGCCTCAGCCTACATTCAGGGTGCAGCTGCAACATTTCCTTCGGTTCGCCAATTTATATTGCCGCTTTATCCAGGGTTACAGCACCCTGGTTTCCCCCTGTCAGCACTCACCTTGCCCAAGGTTCCGTTCACGTGGTCCCCAGCTGCTGACCGGGCGTTCCAGGACCTCAAACATAGCTTCACCACAGCTACCATCCTGGTTCATCTGGGCCGATCTCGTCAGTTCGTGGTAGAGGCGGATGCTTCAGACGTCGGAGTGGGGGCTGTCCTGTCCCAGCGTTTTTCCCTAGACCTCAATCTACATCCCTGTGCCTTCTTCTCCCATCGCCTCAATGCCACGGAAAGGAACTACGAAGTGTGGAAATGGGAACTTCACGTGGTGAAGATGGCGTTGGAGGAATGGAGGCACTGGCTGGAGGGAGCGGAACATCCATTTATCGTGTGGAGGGACCACAAGAACCTGGATATCTCCACACCGCCAAGCGCCTCAACTTCAGGCAAGCCAGGTGGGCTTCACGGTTCAACTTCTCCCTCTCGTACCCACTGGGATCCAAGAATGTCAAGCAGGATACACTGTCCCGCTGCTATAGCCCCACGACTACTACCCCGGAACCCAAGATCATCCTTCCCACCTCATGCCAGGCGACGGCACTCAGCTTGGGAATAGGGAAGCAGGTCTGTGAGGCACAGCGTTCCCAGCCAAACCCCGGGGGGGCCCTGATAACCGGATGTTCGTTCGGGCGCCCGTCGGACCCTGGCCTTTGAGTGACAGTGCTTCTGGTGTCTGCATTTGTGTCCGCTTGCACAGTTTGTGCATAGAACAAGGCGCTTCAGTCAGCTCCAGCTGGTCTCCTCCAACATCTGCCTGTCCCCCACCGTCCCTGGCCTCACATCTCCCTGGACTTTGTCACGGGTCTTCTCCCGTCTGATGGCAACACCGCCATCCTGACCGTGGTGGATTGCTTCTCCCAAGCCGCCCACTTCATTCCTCTCCTCAAACTACCCTCTGCCAAATAAACGGCCCAGCTCATGGTGCAGCTCGTATTCCCGGATCCATGGACTGCCCATGGACATGGTCTCCGACAGGGGTCCTCAGTTCTCGTCCCAGTTCTGGAAGGCGTTCTGCACCCTCATTTGGTCGTCGGCCAGCCTGTCCTCCAGGTTCCACCCCTGGTCCAATGGCCAGTTGGAGCGAGCAAACAAGGACCTCGAGACCACCCAGCGCTGCCTGGTCACAACCAACCCCACCACAGCACCTTGTGTGGGTCGAATATGCCCGCAACACCCTTCCTTGCTCTGCCACCGGCCTATATCCTTTTGAGTGTTCCCTGGGGTATCAGCCCCCACTCTTCCCTGAGCAGGAAGAGGAGGTCGACATATCTTCTGCCCAGATGTTTGTCCGTCACTGTCGTCGTACCTGGAGGAGAGCCCGGTTGGCCCTCCTCAAGACCACCTCCAGGTATCGATGACAAGCGGATCGCCATCGGACCCCGGCTCCCCGGTATCGTCTCCGGCAGAAGGTATGGCTCTCCACCCGGGTTCTGCCCCTCCGGGTGGTCTCGCAAACTGTCCACCCAGTTTATCGTCCCTTTCCCCATCTCCAAGGTCATAAGCCCCTCTGCTGTTCGTCTTCTGTTGCCCCGTACCATTCATATACACCCCACCTTCATTTGTCATTATCAAGCCCGTGTCTCACAGTCCCTTGTCTTCCATTTCCAGGCACACCCCTCCTCCCCGTGTCGTCGATGGCCATCCGGCGTACATGGTGAGACGCCTCCTGAGGGTTTGACTACGGGACAGGGGTTTCCAGTACCTGGTTGACTGGGAGGGTTATGGCCCGGGGGGAGGTGCTGGGTCCCCGCTAGAGACATCCTGTACCCAGCCCTCATCGCCGACTTCCACCGCCGGCACCCCGGTCAACCAGGTATGCGCCCAGGTAGGATGCCAGGTGGTGTCCCTAGGGGGGTACTGTCACGCCCTGATATGTTTCACCTGTCTTTGTGATTGTCTCCACCCCCCTCCACCCCTCCACCCATCTTCACCATCATCCCCTGTGTATTTATACCTGTGTTTTCTGTTTGTCTGTTGCCAGTTCGTCTTGTTTGTCAAGCTTACCAGCGTTTCTCCTGTCAGCTCCTGTCTTTTACCAGCCAGTAATAAACATTGTTACTTCGACATGGTCTGCATCTGGGTCTTACCTTATCCTGATGACTAATAACAGTGTTGACTAGCACTACTATGCTAATGTTCTAATTATGACAAACACCATGCCAGACGTATGCTACTATACGCTACATCCGCCTACACTGCCCAGCAGGCACTGCCAGTACCCCCCTGTTGCATGCCTTCTTCCTGCCTGGGCTGTGCCAACATCCAACTGGGAGAGTAGAGGTTCTTGTGAGGTGTGCAGGACGCTGTCAGCACAGCTCTGTCTGACACCTAGTTTGAGCAGTCAGCCAATCTACTTCCTGCTCCAAATTAAACCAATATGTGTTGAAAGTACAACAACAACAACAGATTGATGATTGCAAATAGATTACTCCACTCCTCTCTTTCACTGCCCTCCTGTCTTCCTCAACCCTCCTTCTTGCTCCCCTGCTCCAATTATACAGGAGTGCTTCAAAATCACCCCAGTCATCACAACAAGAAGCGGACAAGCCAGTTAAATAGTGACATGTTTTATCTCTGTGTGATTATCTGCTTAAAACAGCTTTCAGCAAACAATCTCTTATATCTGTCTGCTTCAATAATTGGCTATGTAAATACATTTAATCCAAATTCCCTCTGGATAAAAAGTGTCCTGTCTTTATCATCAAACCGTCAATAATGAATCATCTATATCTACATTTTGAGCACTCATAGAACTGCCTGTTAAGCGATAGAAAGCTAGATGGCGAGTTTCAACAGGGATGATTGGGAGGTAGAGCTTGTGGGTTGGATGAGGAAATTATGGACTGGTGTTATCTCCTTGTGGAGTAAAGCCGTGTCGCTGTCAGGACACATGGTGCTCGAACACAAACACCCACAATGACACACACACACAGACCCACACACACAGACACACACACATAAACACACACACATAGACACACACACACATAGACAAACACACACATAAAAACACACACACACACACACACACACACACACACACACGCACACACATAGACACACACACAAACAAACACACGTTCTCTTTCATCCATTCTCAGAAAGCAGCCGGGAGTTCAAAATAATCACTTTCAATACAGCAAATTAGAGTCTCCCTGGAGACGGCCCTCACCTTCAATACAACGAATTAGAGCCTCCCTGGAGATGGCCCTCACCTTCAATACAATGAATTAGAGTCTCCCTGGAGATGGCCCTCACCTTCAATACAATGAATTACAGTCTCCCTGGAGATGGCCCTCACCTTCAATACAACGAATTAGTCTCCCTGGAGAAGGCCCTCACCTTCAATACAACGAATTAGTCTCCCTGGAGATGGCCCTCACCTTCAATAAAAATAATTTGTCTCCCTGGAGATGGCCCTCACCTTCAATACAATGAATTACAGTCTCCCTGGAGATGGCCCTCACCTCCAGCATAGCAAATTAGAGTCTCCCTGGAGGCGGCCCTCACCTTCAATACAGCAAATTAGAGTCTCCCTGGAGAAGGCCCTCACCTTCATTACAACGAATTAGAGTCTCCCTGGAGATGGCCCTCACCTTCAATACAATGAATTACAGTCTCCCTGGGGATGGCCCTCACCTCCAGAATAGCAAATTAGAGTCTCCCTGGAGAAGGCCCTCACCTTCAATACAGCAAATTAGTCTCCCTGGAGACGGCCCTCACCTTCAGCACAGCAAATTAGAGTCCCCCTGGAGACGGCCCTCACCTTCAATACAACAAATTAGAGCCTCCCTGGAGACGGCCCTCACCTTCAATACAACGAATTAGAGTCTCCCTGGAGACAGCCCTCACCTTCAATACAACGAATTACATTCTCCCTGGAGATAGCCGTCACCTTAAACACAGCAAATTAGAGTCTCCCTGGAGAAGGCCCTCACCTTCAGCACAGCAAATTAGTCTCCCTGGAGAAGGCCCTCACCTTCAATACAGCAAATTAGAGTCTCCCTGGAGAAGGCCCTCACCTTCAATACAGCAAATTAGTCTCCATGGAGAAGGCCCTCACCTTCAATACAGCAAATTAGTCTCCCTGGAGAAGGCCCTCACCTTCAATACAGCAAATTAGAGTCTCCCTGGAGAAGGCCCTCACCTTCAATACAGCAAATTAGTCTCCCTGGAGACGGCCCTCACCTTCAGCACAGCAAATTAGAGTCCCCCTGGAGACGGCCCTCACCTTCAATACAACAAATTAGAGCCTCCCTGGAGACGGCCCTCACCTTCAATACAACGAATTAGAGTCTCCGTGGAGAAGGCCCTCACCTTCAATAGAATGAATTAGTCTCCCTGGAGATGGCCCTCACCTTCAATAAAAATAATTAGTCTCCCTGGAGATAGCCCTCGCCTTAAACACAGCAAATTAGAGTCTCCCTGGAGAAGGCCCTCACCTTCAATGCAGCAAATTAGAGTCTCCCTGGAGATGGCCCTCCCCTTCAATACAGCAAATTTGAGGCTCCCTGGAGACGGCTCTCACCTTCAATACAGCAAATTAGAGTCTCCCTGGAGACGGCCCTTATCTTCAATACAGGAAATTAGATTCTCCCTGGAGATGGCCCTCACCTTTAATACAACAAATTAGAGGCTCCCTGGAGATGGTCCACACCTTTAATACAGCAAATTAGAATCTCACTGGAGATGGCCCTCACCTTTAATACAGCGAATTAGAATCTCACTGGAGCCGGCCCTAACCTTTAATACAGCGAATTAGAATCTCACTGGAGACGGCCCTCACCTTTAATACAGCGAATTAGAATCTCACTGGAGACGGCCCTCACCTTTAATACAGTGAATTTTAGGCTCCCTGGAGATGGTCCTCACCTTCAATACAGCGAATTAGAGACTCCCAGGAAATGGCCCTCGTGATCATTACCACCACACAGGTCTCTGGGAGATTCAGGAGAGGACTGGGGTCTCTTATCATTGGAGGAAAATAAGATCGTTCTCAATGTCATTACTTTTACTTGATGTTTTAAGTGCAATTGTAACAGGTGAGGGACACAATAGTTTAAAAATGACTATATGTGATTTATACGTTGACAATGACAAAAAAATAACTAATGTATAACTGCAAGGAGAAAACCATGGTAAATTGCATTGAAATGGAGAAGGCCCTCACCTTCAATGCAGCAAATTAGAGTCTCCCTGGAGATGGCCCTCCCCTTCAATACAGCAAATTTGAGTTTCCCTGGAGACGGCCCTCACCTTTAATACAGCAAATTTGAGGCTCCCTGGAGACGGCTCTCACCTTCAATACAGCAAATTAGAGTCTCCCTGGAGACGGCCCTCACCTTCAATACAACAAATTAGAGGCTCCCTGGAGACGGTCCACACCTTCAATACAGCAAATTAGAATCTCACTGGAGCCGGCCCTAACCTTTAATACAGCGAATTAGAATCTCACTGGAGACGGCCCTCACCTTTAATACAGCGAATTAGAATCTCACTGGAGACGGCCCTAACCTTTAATACAGTGAATTAGAATCTCACTGGAGACGGCCCTCACCTTTAATACAGCGAATTAGAATCTCACTGGAGACGGCCCTCACCTTTAATACAGTGAATTTTAGGCTCCCTGGAGATGGTCCTCACCTTCAATACAGCGAATTAGAGACTCCCAGAAAATGGCCCTCGTGATCATTACCACCACACAGGTCTCTGGGAGATTCAGGAGAGGACTGGGGTCTCTTATCATTGGAGGAAAATAAGATCGTTCTCAATGTCATTACTTTTACTTGATGTTTTAAGTGCAATTGTAACAGGTGAGGGACACAATAGTTTAAAAATGACTTTATGTGATTTATACGTTGACAATGACAAAAAAATAACTAATGTATAACTGCAAGGAGAAAACCATGGTAAATTGCATTGAAATGGTGGCAGAGCTGGAGTCTAGAACTTCATGAAGAAATCCTTCACACCAACATACTAATTCATCCATTCACTTTGGGTCAATCCACTACAACGATAGTAGGAGGGGGGTAAAAACTGGAAGACACCCATTATGAATTTCACCTCCACTCTCACTCAGACAGACAGGAAGAGAAAGAACACTACATCAGGAGAACTAATTAGGATTATTAGTGGGATGTAATTTATTCAACAGGGAATAAAACTAATTGCTCAGTCATTTTTGAGCCAAATGCAAAACGAATACAGAATTACTGACTGGCTGCCTCAGCAAATAGAGAGTGATTTTACAGCGGTTGCCTTGTTTCACACACAGTTTAGAGTCTTGTATGAAGCTCTTTAAAAATGACAAGAGTGGAAATGAATGAGCCCCATGAGATTGAATGGCTCTACTAACCTCATGGTGAGCTGCTAAATGACTATGTAGAGAAATGTAGCTCAGCAGCAAGCGCAGAACGGATTATGAGTGGTTACAATGATCACTGATTTAAAATACAACATCTACTAATGACTATATGTGTACTTGTATATGAGTGTAGTAGTCTCAACATGATTTGTGATCTAGTATCATTGGCATCGTAATGATGTCTAATTCTACAGAATGGCTATCAAGAAGAACATTTCTTACGGTTCTATAACCCAGATATAATTAGCATTCTAAACTGCCAGTTGTCCTGTCAACACAACACCATGCCAGACAGTAAGCGATGGGAAATGTGGTGACAGAGAGAGGACAGGATGAGTGAGATAGAAGACAAGGGAGGGATGAGGGAGAAAGAAAGAGAGGAAATTACTCATAATATCCCTCATCCGTCCATCCATGCCAAATGAGATGGAAAACAAAGCTCTGTGGAGGAGTTTAGGAGTAGCGAGATAGGAGAGTCCTGAGTCGACAACAGCTTTATAACTTTGGCCAGTTTCCACACACACTACTCATGCCTCTCTCGCTCTGTCACTCAGAGCAACACTATTTTGTTGTGGTGAATAGACCGAACCATAGACTATAGTGTGTATGTCACTCAGAGCAACACCATTTTGTTGTGGTGAATAGACCGAACCATAGACTATAGTGTGTATGTCACTCAGAGCAACACCATTTTGTTGTGGTGAATAGACCGAGCCATAGACTATAGTGTGTATGTTACTCAGAGCAACACCATTTAGTTGTGGTGAATAAACCGAGCCATAGACTATAGTGTGTATGTCACTCAGAACAACACCATTTTGTTGTGGTGAATAGACCGAACCATAGACTATAGTGTGTATGTCACTCAGAGCAACACCATTTTGTTGTGGTGAATAGACCGAATCATAGACTATAGTGTATATGTCACTCAGAGCAACACCATTTTGCTGTGGTGAATAGACCGAACCATAGACTGAGAGACTGAACACATCCAGTAAACATTTAGAAGCATTAAAAGAGAGACTTCAAAGAGAGTGAACAACTTGCAGTGGATCCCAGAGCAATGTTTAGATCCTAGCGTATGTTACTAAATCAGTTCAATGTGTAGATCCTAGTGTATGTTACTAAATCAGTTCAATGTGTAGATCCTAGCGTATGTTACTAAATCAGTTCAATGTGTAGATCCTAGTGTATGTTACTAAATCAGTTCAATGTGTAGATCCTAGCGTATGTTACTAAATCAGTTCAATGTGTAGATCCTAGTGTATGTTACTAAATCAGTTCAATGTGTAGATCCTAGCGTATGTTACTAAATCAGTTCAATGTGTAGATCCTAGTGTATGTTACTAAATCAGTTCAATGTGTAGATCCTAGCGTATGTTACTAAATCAGTTCAATGTGTAGATCCTAGCGTATTTTACTAAATCAGTTCATTTTGATTTGTATTGCTCTTTATGAAGGACCCCCAGTAGCTACTCTTCCTGGGGTCCAGCAACATTAAGGCAGTTATATACAGTGCCTTGCGAAAGTATTCGGCCCCCTTGAACTTTGCGACCTTTTGCCACATTTCAGGCTTCAAACATAAAGATATAAAACTGTATTTTTTTGTGAAGAATCAACAACAAGTGGGACACAATCATGAAGTGGAACGACATTTATTGGATATTTCAAACTTTTTTAACAAATCAAAAACTGAAAAATTGGGCGTGCAAAATTATTCAGCCCCTTTACTTTCAGTGCAGCAAACTCTCTCCAGAAGTTCAGTGAGGATCTCTGAATGATCCAATGTTGACCTAAATGACTAATGATGATAAATACAATCCACCTATGTGTAATCAAGTCTGCACTGTGATAGTCTCAGAGGTCCGTTAAAAGCGCAGAGAGCATCATGAAGAACAAGGAACACACCAGGCAGGTCCGAGATACTGTTGTGAAGAAGTTTAAAGCCGGATTTGGATACAAAAAGATTTCCCAAGCTGTAAACATCCCAAGGAGCACTGTGCAAGCGATAATATTGAAATGGAAGGAGTATCAGACCACTGCAAATCTACCAAGACCTGGCCGTCCCTCTAAACTTTCAGCTCATACAAGGAGAAGACTGATCAGAGATGCAGCCAAGAGGCCCATGATCACTCTGGATGAACTGCAGAGATCTACAGCTGAGGTGGGAGACTCTGTCCATAGGACAACAATCAGTCGTGTATTGCATAAATCTGGCCTTTATGGAAGAGTGGCAAGAAGAAAGCCATTTCTTAAAGATATCCATAAAAAGTGTCGTTGAAAGTTTGCCACAAGACACCTGGGAGACACACCAAACATGTGGAAGAAGGTGCTCTGGTCAGATGAAACCAAAAATTGAACTTTTTGGCAACAATGCAAAACGTTATGTTTGGCGTAAAAGCAACACAGCTGAACACACCATCCCCACTGTCAAACATGGTGGTGGCAGCATCATGGTTTGGGCCTGCTTTTTTTCAGCAGGGACAGGGAAGATGGTTAAAACTGATGGGAAGATGGATGGAGCCAAATACTGGACCATTCTGGAAGAAAACCTGATGGAGTCTGCAAAAGAGACTGGGACGGAGATTTGTCTTCCAACAAGACAATGATCCAAAACATAAAGCAAAATCTACAATGGAATGGTTCAAAAATAAACATATCCAGGTGTTAGAATGGCCAAGTCAAAGTCCAGACCTGAATCCAATCGAGAATCTGTGGAAAGAACTGAAAACTGCTGTTCACAAATGCTCTCCATCCAACCTCACTGAGCTCGAGCTGTTTTGCAAGGAGGAATGGGAAAAAATTTCAGTCTCTCGATGTGCAAAACTGATAGAGACATACCCCAAGCGACTTACAGCTGTAATCGCAGCAAAAGGTGGCGCTACAAAGTATTAACCTAAGGGGGCTGAATAATTTTGCACGCCCAATTTTTCAGTTTTTGATTTGTTAAAAAAGTTTGAAATATCCAATAAATGTCGTTCCACTTCATGATTGTGTCCCACTTGTTGTTGATTCTTCACAAAAAAAATACAGTTTTATATCTTTATGTTTGAAGCCTGAAATGTGGCAAAAGGTCGCAAAGTTCAAGGGGGCCGAATACTTTCGCAAGGCACTGTACAATTACAAATATTACAGGACATTACACTGCTCACAACACATTAAGTGTGTCCCCCAGGCCACTACTCTACTACCACATACAGTATCTACAACACAAAAGCCATGTGTATGTATATAGAGTGTGTTATCATGTGTATTCATTCTCTGGTATGCAGATAAACAGAGGCAGCAACAACATAATAATAATACATCTAATGGCAACGCTTTGAAAAGGCGGGCTACATTCAATGACAGAATCACGGGTTGGGTTAGGTCTAATAAACTTCCAGGCAGTTATTAGACAACCATAGGAAATAAAGAGAAATAGCTAATTAGGAAAGGGAAAAAAGCCCTAGTCAGCCAGTATCCCTGAGAGGATGGAACGAGACGAAGGCGGTCATGCATCTCCTCTCTTGCCTATAGGGCCACAGTCCTGCAGACACTGCA